>NC_041392.1:516758501-516782106 GCF_002162155.2 Triticum dicoccoides | reverse complement strand
TGTTTCTCCATCCGGGTATGGTTACAAAGTTACAATTATCATACGTTCCAGGAGTTTTCTGCAAAATAGATTTTCTTTTGCGGGGTTAAAAGAATTTCATTGCTCAATGTTGGAATATTCGTTCCTACATAGCAGAGGAACGTCTGCAGGTCCAGAGCGCAACCAAACTGCAGTTCGGCCCTCTGATTGTCCGAAAGCAGCAAGTGTGTGGCTAACAACATTCTGATTCCTACTTACATGAGCAATAAAGATATCCCTTTCACCAAAGAGCCTTTTAATATCCTGAACTATCATTCTATGTGGCGATCTGTCAAGGGTAGGCGACTTGATCAACTTGACTGCATCCATGCAATCCATATCGATGTCTACCGGGCGAGTAGACCTTTGTAGAGCAAGGCTTAATCCCTCCTGACATGCCAACAACTCAGCCTGGAGCGGTCCGGAACAATGCAAGATAGAACGACAAGCGGAGAAGATAATGTTGCCATCATTATCATGTAGGATCATATCGGCTCCTGCTAATCCACCATCGTTATCAACGAACGACCCGTCAACATTCAGCTTCACGCGACCGGCCGGCGGGGCAGACCATTGGACTGTGGCTGCATATTGCGTTGCTGTATTTATCATTGTAGAACTATACCCAATCGGCGGCGGCACCATCTTCCCTTTGATGATGTCAGTGGTTGGAAAATGATTGATGCATCGAAGAGATTCATCATAGCTAATTAGAAATTTGCAGGAAGCTTCAATTGGAGGTGGTAGCTTATGGTGTACTATTTCATTACGTACATGCCAACTCCTCCATAGCACCATCAACACATGTATGCGATCATCTTCATTTAGTTTATACAGAAGATCAAAAAGCCACTCAGGGCATGTATTCCTCATTGAAGCTAAGTCCGACAATAGCCATTTTTCCTGCATGGCGTTCCACAAAGCAACAGCCAATGGGCATCTACAGAATGTATGGAACGTGTCCTCCGGTTCCATCGCACACAGCGGACAAAGGTTAGACACCTCAAGTTTCCGTGATTTTTTATTCACCCAAGTAGCCAGTGAATTTGTGACCAAACGCCATGCAAAGATACGCATCTTTGATGGAGCAGGGCACCTCCATATAAGTGTCCAAATGGCACGTCGCCCGTCCGGTGCCCTACTCGATGCGACTGTAGTCTGACGGTGAATCTCATCGTATGATAGACGATAAGCACTCCGGACTGTGAACGATCCAGAACGCTCAGGCGCCCAAGCGATAATATCTCTGTCCAACCGTAGCACCACCTTGATCTTCATAATTTCCATGACATCTACTGACATGAAATGTTGATTAAGTAGTTGCACATTCCAATTTTCTCGGTCGTCCAGGAGCTCGCTAACACGCCGAAGGTGGCAGCGCCCCTGGGGTGATATTGGCAACCTCGCAAGTGGATGTGGTATCCACTGTCACGCCAAATACGTACAGAAGCACCATCACCAATGCGCCAAATTAGACCTTTCTTGAGAAGCTCAAGACCGTGGACAATAGACTGCCACGTCTGGGATGAGTTGCCCGAAAATACCGTATCTTCCAGACGTCCCGCCGGGTAATATCTTGCTTTGAGCACCTGCGCACATAAACTGTCAGGGTAAGCAATAAGACGCCAAGCCTGTCTAGCCAGAAGTGCCTGATTGAAGAGTCTGAAATCACGGAACCCCATGCCGCCTTGCACTTTCGGTTTAATCAATGTATCCCATGCACGCCAATGTGTCTTCCTCTTCTCCTCCTTGGCCCCCCACCAAACATTGCGTACCATGCGAGTAAGATCATCACAAACACTCCGGGGCAAACGGAAAACCCCCATGATATATGTAGGTAGGGACTGTGCAACCGCCTTAATGAGAATTTCTTTGCCCCCTTGTGACGCCGCTTCTCCCCACTGTAAGATACGCTTAGTAAGTTGCTCTTGTAGATTTTGAAACTTGCCCTTCGACATTCTACCAGATGGTGTGGGGAGACCGAGATACTTATCGTCGAATCCCACCGTCTGAACCTGCAAGGTATGCACAACCTCATGCTTGTCGTTGTCACCACAACATGGGCCAAATAAAATAGAACATTTTGCCGGGTTAATGAATTGTCCTGTGGTGCACTCATAAATAGCCAGTACATCTCCCACCTGGGTAGCTTCTTCCTGAGTAGCACGGAAAAACATTAATGTGTTGTCTGCGAATAGGAGGTGTGAGATACCTGGCGCCCTTGGACACACATGAATAGGAGAAATCCTTCCTTGTCTGACCATCTGTTTCAAAATAGCATCAAGTCCATCAGCGAGGTTACACAAATAGAATTTAATAGAGAAATAACGAGTGTACTGTTCTACTCGGGCCTAAACTGGGCACAGGCCGCACAGGGGCGGGCTACGGCTAAAACAACGGCACATGCAGCAGATAACCGAGGTCCCTGCCATGGCCCAAGAACTCGAGCATCTATAACTCGCTCGAAGCGATAGATAGCGACAGACCTACGTGTGCTAGGCTCAACAGGAAAAAAGTGCGGTCCGAAGATTTAGAGCATCTACAGCCGGACACCCCAAACTCACCTCAAACGTCCGGGCGGACGGCCTGGTCACGAAATCTCAACCCAGACGGGCGCCTCAAACGGGCCTCAAACGTCTGGGCTGATCAGCAGCCCTCATATCCGGCCCAAATATGAGGCAGATATGGCGGCGCCCGGGCGGGTCAGGGCGGGTCCGCTGACCCCGCTGCAAGTCGTAGCGGTCCCACTTGCAGCCACAGAAACTCTGTCATCTCTCATCAGTGCACCCAAATTTTAGTACTACATCGCCGCGCGGCGCATGTCGGTAAGCCTCTCTGTTGTTGTATAGGTCTATCAATTCTTACTGCATGAGCGAGATAACTTGGCACTACACTGCATTTCATTAACTGATGATCGTTCATCGAGTGTTCAAGTTCGTGTCGTTCATGCTTTGATACCATGACTACAATGATAATAGATTTTAATTTTTATCAACACATTGTGATTCATAAAAGGAAATATTAACATGAATATTTCCCTTGTCAAGGAGATAGACCCTGACTATAAATCTTCTATGTGATAAATATAGAAAATTCATAATGACAATCTTTCTTTAAGGATGCAATGATGTCAGAAGCTTATCGCTTTTGGACGAGACGGCTATTTAAGCCGGTCGACTAGCTCATCACGCGATGAGGTAAAACTAATACGGGTGTGAAAATCTTAAGTACGAGCAAATTTCATTGTGTTTTGACAGCCCAGCCGGCCCAAGATGGACGGAGTGCTCATCGTGCATGACCCTGCATATAATAGATGTTTTAAAAATAAGATGTGTAGATCCTAAAAAGAAGAAAAACAGGACATGTAATTGTAAATGGTAAAATTTGAGGCCCGTCCAGTCACCGTTCGCGGGCTGGTCCTCGGACGTTTGAGGACGTTTGAGGGCCCAAATCTGCAATCTACGGCTGCATACATAATCAGTCTCTCCCCCTAAAAGAAAAAGCAGTGTGTCGAAAGTGTGCGTGAGCGTTCGCATTTCTACTGTGTTTCTTGAAAAAAAAAAGGTTGCGTAAAATTTCGTGTTCCAAACATAGGCTTCAACGTCTTATACAGAGCACCCGCAAAAAAAAGAAGGTCCTATACAGAGCAGCTGGACAGAGCTATACACAAGAGATCGACGTATGTACACGCTGCGGAGGCCGATTTTTGGTAGGCATCGGAGCAAGCATCACATGACGGAGCAGGCGGTGGGGTTGTCGTCGCTGAAGTAGCTCCGCGCGTCGTTGGACTGCTCGTGGTGGTACCCGTGGAGGTCCGAGTCGTAGTAGCCATGGACGTGGTAGTTGTACGAGCTGGCGCTGCCGTGCTGCGCCGCCGGCGCCGGGTACCCTCCGTGCGGGATGCTGTTGTAGTAGCGGTGCGCGTGGGCGGCGGCGGCGGGCTTGGCTTGGTAGGAGTGGTAGTAGGCCGGCTGCGCGTGAGCGTAGGCGTGGGCGTGGTGGTACCCCGGGTCGTACGCCGACGGCCACAGCACGGCGAGCTTCCCCGTGCGCCGCGCCGCGCGCAGCACCTTCTTCTGGCTCGCCGTGCCCGTCACCGTCACCTTGTCCCGCGCTCGGTCCACGTCCACATAGTGCACGCCTGCACAACACAACCACAAAATTATCAGGACATGTCTCCTGTGCATCGCTCGACGCAGAGGCCGGGGGCAATCCTCTGATACCACAATCATGATGAGAAATTCCTCGGATAGCATACCTTGAAGCCTGAGAAGGGCCTTCCTCACGTTGTCCTCGCAGCCGTCGCAGTCGATGTTCATCTGCATCTCCACGATCTGCACGCAACACAAGGTTTCTCAAGAATTTAGCACTAGACCATGTCGATAATTTAGCCGTGGATAAAGGCAGACAGCCAGGTGCAAGAACTTACCGTCATGGCTGATTGCTCCTGAAGACAAAAGTCGAGCTCCTTTCTAACTCGGAGTGCTTTGCTAGGACAATGTATGGCTGTATATAACGGCCGGAAGGAGATGACAATGTATGGATATTTCTTTTTTCAGGTCAAGTCAGCTCGCCGATAGACGAAGATATCTACTACCAGCTGCAAGTTGCACCAGTAGTGCGTACTATATATATGTAGTGACAGTGGATGGTTTATTATTTGCAATGTAATTTCGGTGCTGCTGTTGGCCGGCCTCTGCATCATGAAAGCGACGTGGCAACTAGTCATAACGTTTTGTCTGGCACTGCCATGACGACGCGGAGCGGTGAATGGCCTGGTAGTTGCGTGATAGTTTTGCGGATGCTGTAGAGCGACCCATCGAGTTTGTTAAGCTGACCTAGAGTAGTGACGATATTTTTTGAGGAATAAGCAGTGCCAATATGGGTCAGCACGATGCAAGTTGAACAAATGGAAAAGCCGATTGTCAGGTGAAATATCAAGTGATGTGCTGCGCTGGACGTGGGCTCAAATGAGCTCGGGCGAACAGTAAAAATCGAAAAACATTAAAAAATTGTTTTAAAAAGATTCAGATTTTTTGAACAATTATTAAATGTTTTTTGAGTTACTGTAGATGGGGATTTTCGTGCTGCGCCTCCTTTTTCTTCCGGGAAATACTTATGTACATCTTAAGGCCTCTTTTGGTTCATAGGATAGGATTATCATAGGAATAGGAATCTTGTAGGAAATGAGATAACATGTATCTCAAATCCTATGAGTAGGAATAGGAAACAAGATGTCATTTGGTTGACATCAAAGGAATTTTTCCATTAAGTCTATGCTCTTTTTTATTTTCCTATGAAATGTGGAGGATAGGAATCAATCCTATGTTGGAATAGGAATCCATTCCTATGAACAAAAGGGCTTTAAAGGAAAAAATCCTATAAGAATCCTATCCTCTAGAATTCCTGTGAAATTCCTCTAAACCAAAGGAGGCCTAAAACCTGACACAAAGTTGTTGATGCTTTCTACTTTCTCCGTCTTAAAATAAGTGACTCAACTTTATACTAGCTTACAAAGCTAGTATACAATTGAGTATTTACTTTTCATGTAAGAGTCAATAATGTTCTTCTCTATTCCTTTTTTATTTTTATTTTTGCAAGCATCATGTGGCGGGAAAAAAATCTAGGCATATATATCCAGTTGGACATGAGTGATCATGAGTTATTATTATTGATATTACCCTTGAGGTAAATGAGTTGGGAGGCGAAACTATAAGCCCCTATATTTCTATGTGTCTGACCGAAACTTTTGCTCCATATATATGTCGTGAGTGTCAGCAATCATAGCAGACTAAATGATAATTGAGTATATGGACTTGATAAACAAAAGCTCTTACATGAGACCCTTCCTGAAAATATGATGAATTGTAATTGCCTTGTTGACTGAGAATATAGTTTGTTAGTTTTCAAGAAAGTTTATGCTTTATGCTTCGTTATTGTGATGAATTGTAACTTGATCATGAGAAATTTTATGATGATATATTGTTGCTATGATAATGACCGTAATGCTACTACGTCCGTATTTTGTTTTTATCGACACCTTTCTCTCTAAACATGTGGTCATGATTATCGACATCGGTTTTCGCTTGAGGACAAGCGAGGTCTAAACTTGGGGAGTTGATACGTCTATTTTGCATCATGTTTTTGTACTGTTATTTATAATGTTTTTTATCAATATAATACTTTGTGGTGCAATTCTAATGCCTTTTCTCTCTTAATTTGCAAGAATTACATGAAGAGGGAGATTGCCGACAGACGGAATTCTGAACTTTAAAAGCTATATCAGAGATACCTATTCTACACAACTCCAAATGAGCTGAAGTTTCATGGAAAATTATTTTGGAATATAAAAAATACCAAAGAAAAGAAATACCAGAGGGCTTGTGGGGCCCCTAGCTGGCCTTCGAGACCCATCTTATCCTATCTGATGTCATTTTCAAAAAAAAAATCAAGAGAAGACTTTCGGGATGAAGCGCCGTCATCTCGAGGCGGAACCTAGGCAGGAGCACTTTTGCTCTCCGACGGAGCGATTCCGCCCGGGATACTTTCCTCCGGGAGGGGGAAATCAAGGCCATTGATGTTGGGAAACATAGCATGAAATTTTAAAAAAAATTCCTACACTCACGCAAGATCTATCTAGGAGATGCATAGCAACGAGAGGGGGAGTGTGTCCACGTACCCTCGTAAAACGAAAGCAGAAGCGTTTGACAACGCAGTTGATGTAGTCGAACTTCTTCTAGCTCCGACCGATCAAGCACCAAACGTACGACACCTCCGAGTTCTGCACACGTTCAGCTCGATGACGTCCCTCGCCTTCTTGATCCAGTAAGGTGTCGAGGTAGTAGATGAGTTCCGTCAGCATGACGTGGTGACGGTGATGGTGAAGTGATCCACGCAGGGCTTCACCTAAGCACTATGAAGATATGACCGGAGGCATAAACTATGGAGGGGGGCACCTCACACGGCTACATATGAAGATATGACCGGTTTCCCAAGTGGCGCCCCACTCTTTCCATGTATGCATGAAGGGGAAGGAAAGAGGGGAGGGTGAGGGAAGGAAGTGGGAATCCGAATTCACACTTTCCTTTCCATTCCCCCTTTCCTTCTCCTCCTCCTATGGCCCTATAGGGTGCACCAGACCCTTGTGGGCTGGTGTGTTCCTTCACAAGGCCCATATGGCCCATAGAATTGCCGGGGGCACCCGAAACACCTTTTGATGACCCGATAAGTACCCGATACCCTCCGGAACACTTCCGGTGTTCGAATACCATCGTCCTATATATATATCCTATATATATCAATCTTTACCTCTCAACCATTTAGAGACTCCTCGTCATGTCCGTGATCTCATCGGGGACTCGGAACAACATTCAGTCACCAAATCACATAACTCATATAATTCAATATCGTCATCGAACGTTAAGTGTGCGGACCCTATGGGTTCGAGGACTATTTAGACATGACCAGGACACCTCTCCGGTCAATAACTAATAGCGGAACCTGGATGCTCATATTGGCTCCTACATATTCTACGAAGTTCTTTATCAGTCGAACTGTTATGACAACATACATTATTCCCTTTGTCATCGGTATGTTACTTGCCCGAGATTCGATCGTCGGTATCCTCATTCCTAGTTCAATCTCGTTACCGGCAAGTCTCTTTACTCGTTCCGTAATACATCATCTTGCAACTAACTCATTAGTCACTTTGCTTACAAGGCTTCTCATGATGTGCATTACCCCAGAGATACCTCTCCGATATTCAGAGTGACAAATCCTAATCTCGATCTATGCCAACCCAACAAACACCTTTGGAGATGCTTGTAGAGCATCTTTATAATCACCCAGTTACATTGTGACGTTTGATAGCAGACAAGGCTTTCCTCCGGTATCCGGGAGTTGTATAATCTCATAGTCGAAGGAATATGTATTTGACATGAAGAAAGCAATGACAACTCATGTCCATGGTTAGGAGACCTTAACCATCTTTGATCAATGAGCTAGTCAAGTAGAGGCTCACTAGGGACACAGTGTTTGTCTATGTATCCACACATGTATTTAGGTTTCCGATCAATACAATTCTAGCATGAGTAATAAACATTTATCATGAATAAGGAAATATAAAATAACAACTTTATTATTGCCTCGAGGGCATATTTCCTTCAGTCTCCCACTTGCACTAGAATCAATAATCTAGTTCACATCACCATGTGATTTAACACCAATAGTTCATATCGCCATGTGACTAATACCAAAAAGGGTTTACTAGAGTCAATAATCTAGTTCACATCGTCATGTAATTAACACCCAAAGAGTACTAAGGTTTGATCATGTTTTGCTTGTGAGAGAGGTCCAGTCAACGGGTCTGCCACATTCAGAACCGTATGTATTTTGCAAATTTCTATGTCTACAATGCTCTGCATGGAGCTACTCTAGCTAATTGCTCCCAGTTTTAGTATGTATCCAGATTGAGACACTGAGTCATCCAGATCAGTGCCAAAGCTTGCATCGATATAACCCTTTACGACTAACTCTTTATCACCTCCATAACCGAGGAACATTTCCTTAGTCCTCTTAAGTAACTAAGGATAATTTTGCCCGCTGTCCAGTGATCTACTTCTGGATCACTATTGTACCCCCTTGCCAAACTCATGGCAAGGTACACAATATGTCTGGTACACAGTATGACATACTTTATAGAACCTATGGCTGAGGCATAGGGAATGACTTTCATTCTCTCTCTATCTTCTACCGTGGTCGGGCTTTGAGTCTTACTCAACTTCACACCTTGCAATATAGGCAAGAACCCTTTCTTTGACTGATACATTTTGAACTTCTTCAAAATCTTGTCAAGGTATGTGCTTTGTGGAAGTTCTATTAAGCGTCTCGATCTATCCCTATAGATCTTGATTCCTAATATGTAAGTAGGTTCACCGAGGTCTTTCATTGATTTTTTTTATTCAAGTATCCTTTTATGCTATCCAGAAATTCTATATCATTTCCAATCAACAATATGTCATCCACTTATACTATCATAAATGCTATAGAGCTCCCACTCACTTTCTTGTAAATACAGGCTTCACCATAAGTCTGTATAAAACCATATGCTTTGATCACCTTATCAAAGCGTATATTCCAACTCTGAGATGATTGCACCAGTCCATAGATGGATCGTTGGAGCTCGCACACTTTGTTAGCACCTTTAGGATTGACAAAAACCTTCTGGTTGCATCATATACAACTCGTCTTTGATATCCATTAAGGAATGCAGTTTTTTTACATCCATTTGCTAGATTTTATAATCATAAAATGTGGCAATTGCTAACATGATACGGACAGACTTAAGCATCGCTACGGGTGAGAAAGTCTCATCGTAGTCAACTCCTTGAACTTTGTCGAAAACCTTTTGCGACAAATCGAGCTTTGTAGATAGTGACATTACTATCAGCGTCAGTCTTCTTCTTGAAGATCCATTTATTCTCAATGGCTTGCCGATCATCGGGCAGTCCACCAAAGTCCACACTTTGTTCTCATACATGGATCATATCTCAGATTTCATGGCCTCAAGCCATTTATTGGAATCTGAGCTCATCATAGCTTCTTCATAGTTCGTAGGTTCGTCATGGTCTAGTAACATGACTTCCAGAATAGGATTACTGTACCACTCTGGTGCGGATCGTGCTCTGGTCGACCTATGAGGTTCAGTAGTAACTTGATCTGAAGTTTCATTATCATTATCATTAGCTTCCTCTCTATTTGGTGTGCGCATCACGAGAACAGTTTTCTGTGATGAGCTACCTTCCAATTCGAGAGAAGATACAATTACCTCATCAATTTCTACTTTCCTCCCACTCACTTCTTTCGAGAGAAACTCCTTCTCTAGAAAGTTTCCATTCTTGGTAACAAATATCTTGCCTTTGGATTTGTGGTAGAAGGTGTACCCAATTGTTTCCTTAGGGTATCCTATGAAGACACACTTCTCCAATTTGGGTTCGAGCTTATCAGCCTGAAGCCTTTTGACATAAGTGTCGCAACCCCAAACTTTAAGAAACAACAGCTTGGGTTTCTTGCCAAACCACAGTTCATACGGTGTCGTCTCAACGGATTTAGACGGTGCCCTATTTAACGTGAATGCAGCTATCTCTAATCCATAACCCCAAAACGATAGTGGTAAATCGGTAAGAGGCATCATTGAATGCACCATACTAATAAAGTACGATTACGACATTCGGAAACACCATTATGCTGTGGTGTTCCAGGTGGCGTGAGTTGTAAAACTATTCCACATTGTTTTTAGTGAAGGCCAAACTCGTAACTCAAATATTCGCCTCCACGATCAGATCGTAGAAACTTTATTTCTTGTTACGATGATTCTCCACTTCACTCCGAAATTCTTTGAACTTTTCAAATGTTTCAGACTTGTGTTTCATTAAGTAGATATACCCATATCTGCTTAAATCATCTGTGAAGGTCAGAAAATAATGATACCCGCTGCGTGCCTCAACACTCATTGGACTGCATACATCGGTATATATTATTTCCAATAAGTCATTGGATCGCTCCATTGTTTCGGAGAACAGAGTTTTAGTCATTTTGCCCATGTGGCATGGTTCGCAAGTATCAAATGATTCGTAATCAAGTGATTCCGAAAGCCCATCTGCATGGAGTTTCTTCATGCGCTTTACACCAATATGACCTAAATGGCAGTGCCACAATTATGTTGCACTATCATTATCAACTTTGCATCTTTTGGCATCAATATTATGAATATGTGTATCACTACAATCGAGATTCAACAAACCATTCACGTTGAGTGTATGACCATAGAAGGTTTTATTCATTTAAACAGAACAACAATTATTCTCTGACTTAAATGAATAACTGTTGAAATAAACATGATCCGATCATATTCATGCTCAACGCAAACACCAAATAACATTTATTTAGGTTCAACACTAATCCTGAATGTAGAGGGAGTGTGCTATGGTGATTGTATCAAACCTTGGAATCACTTCCAACACACATCGTCACCTCGTCCTTAACTAGTCTATATTCATTCTGCAACTCTTGTTTAGAGTTACTAATCTTAGCAACTGAACCGGTATCGAATACCCAGGGGTTGCTACGAAGACTAGTAAAGCACACATCAGCAACATGTATATCAAATATACCTTTGTTGACTTTGCCATCCTTCTTATTCGCCAAGTATATGGGGCAGTTCCGCTTCCAGTGACCATTCCCTTTGCAGTAGAAGCACTCAGTTTCAGGCTCGGGTCTAGCTTTGGGCTTCTTCCCGGGAGTGGCAACTTGTTTGCCATTCTTCTTGAAGTTCCCTTTCTTCCCCTTGCCCTTTTTCTTGAAACTAGTGGTCTTGTTAATCATCAACACTTGATGTTCTTTCTTGATTTCTACCTTCGCCGATTTCAGCATCGCGAAAAGCTTAGGAATCGTTTTCGTCATCCCTTGCATATTATAGTTCATCACGAAGTTCTAGTAACTTGGTGATAGTGACTAGAGAACTTTGTCAATCAGTATCTTATCTGGAAGATTAACTCCCACTTGATTCAAGCGATTGTACTACCCAGACATTTAGAGCACATGCTCACTGGCTAAGCTATTGTCCTCCATCTTGTAGGCAAAGTATTTGTCAGAGGTCTCATACCTCTCAACACGAGCATGAGTCTGAAATACTAATTTCAACTCTTGGAACATCTCATATGCTCCATGGCGTTCAAAACATTTGAAGTCCCGGTTTTAAGACGTAAAGCATGGTGCACTAAACTATCAAGTAGTCATCATATCGAGCTTGCCAGACGTTCATAACGTTTGCATCTGCTCCTGCAATAGGTCTGTCACCTAGCGGTGCATCAAGGACATAATTCTTCTGTGCAGCAATGAGGACAATCCTTAGATCACGGACCCAGTCCGCATCATTGCTACTATCATCTTTCAACTTATTTTCTCTAGGAACATATCAAAAATAAGGGAGCTATATCGCGCGCTATTGCTCTACAACATAGATTTGCAAATACTAGCAGGACTAAGTTCATGATAAATTAAGTTCAATTAATCAAATTACTTAAGAACTCCCACTTAGATAGACATCCCTCAAGTCATCTAAATGTTACGTGATCCAAATCAACTAAACCATGTCCAATCATCACGTGATATGGAGTAGTCATCAATGGTGAATATCTCTATGTTGATCATATTTACTATATGATTCACGTTTGACCCTTCGGTCTCCAGTGTTCTGAGGCCATGTCTGTACATGCCAGGCTCGTCAAGTTTAACCCGAGTATTCCGCATGTGCAAAACTGTCTTGCATCCGTTGTATGTGAATGTAGAGTCTATCACATCCGATCATCACGTGGTGTCTCAACACGACGAACTGTCGCAACGGTGCGTACTCAGGGAGAACACTTATACCTTGAAATTTTAGTTAAGGGATCATCTTATAATGCTACCATCGTACTAAGCAAAATAGGATGCATAAAATATAAACATCACATGCAATCAAAATATGTGACATGATATGGCCATCATCACTTGTGCTTTGGATCTCTATCTCCAAAGCATCGTCATGATCTCCATTGTCGCCGGATCGACACCTTGATCTCCATCGTAGCGTCGTGGTCGTCTCACCAACTATTGCTTCTACAACTATCACTAATGCATAGTGATAAAGTGAAGCAATTAAATGGCGTTTGCATTTCATACAATAAATAGATAACCGTAAGGCTCCCGCCGGTTGCCGATAACTTTTACAAAACATGATCATCTCATACAATAACGTATATCACATCATTTCTTGACCATATCACATCACAACATGCCCTGCAAAAACAAGTTAGACGTCCTCTACTTTGTTGTTGCAAGTTTTACGTGGCTGCTATGGGCTTCTAGCAAGAACCGTTCTTACCTACTCATCAAAACCACAATAGTGATTTATCAAGTTTGCTGTTTTAACCTTCAACAAGGACCGGCCGCAATCAAATTTGATTCAACTAAAGTAGGAGAAACAGACACCCGCCAGCCACCTTTATGCAAAACTAGTTGCATGTCTGTTGGTGGAACCGGTCTCATGAACGTGGTCATGTAAGGTTGCTCCAGGCCGCTTCATCCAACAATACCGCCGAACCAAAATAAGACATTGGTGGTAAGCAGTATGACGATCACCTCCCACAACTCTTTGTGTTCTACTCGTGAATATCATCTACGCATAGACCTGGCTCATGATGCCACTGTTGGGAAACGTAGCATGCAATTTCAAAAAAATTCTTACGCTCCCGCAAGATCTATCTAGGAGATGCATAGCAACGAGAGGGGAGAGTGTGTCCACTTACCCTCGTAGACCGAAAGCGGAAGCGTTTGACAAGCGGTTTATGTAGTCGAACTTCTTCTAGCTCCGACCGATCAAGCACTGAACATACGGCACCTCCGAGTTCTGCACATGTTCAGCTCGGTGACGTCCCTCGCCTTCTTAATCCAGCAAGGTGTCGAGGTAGTAGATGAGTTCCATCAGCACGACAGTGTGGTGACAGTGATGGTGAAGTGATCCGTGTAGGGCTTCGCCTAAGCACTATGAAGATATGACCGGAGGCATAAACTGTGGAGGGGGCGCCACACATGGCTAACAATTGTTGGTGTGTGTTCTAGGCGCCCCCTCCCCATGTATATATAGGTGGAAGGGGAGGAGAGGAAGCCAAGGGGTGCCCCAAGTAGGATCCGAAAATCCTACTTGGGGTTTCTCAAGTGGCGCCCCCTCTTTCCATGTATGCATGAAGGGGAAGGAAAGAGAGGGGGTGAGGGAAGTGGGGATCCTAATTCACACTTTCCTTTCCCTTCCCCCCTTTCCTTCTCCTCCTCCTATGGCCCTATAGGGAGCACCAGCCCCTTGTGGGCTATTGTGTTCCTTCACAAGGCCCATATTGCCATAGGATTGCCGGGGGCATCCGAAACACCTTTCGGTGACCCAGATAAGTACCCGATACCCTTCGGGACACTTTCGGTGTCCGAATACCATCGTCCTATATATCTATCTTTACCTATCGACCATTTTGAGACTCCCCGTCATGTCCATGATCTCATTCGGGACTCCGAACAACATTCGGTCACCAAATCACATAACTCATATAATTCAATATCGTCATCGAACGTTAAGCGTGCGGACCCTACGTATTCGAGAACTATGTAGATATGACCGAGACACCTCTCTGGTCAATAACCAATAGCGGAACCTGGATGCTCATATTGGCTCCTACATATTCTACGATGATCTTTATCGGTTGAACCGTTATGACAACATACGTTATTCCCTTTGTCATCGGTACGTTACTTGCCCGAGATTCGATCGTGGTATCCTCATACCTAGTTCAATCTTGTTACCGACAAGTCTCTTTACTCGTTCCGTAATACATCATCCTGCAACTAACTCATTAGTCACTTTGCTTGCAAGGCTTCTCATGATGTGCATTACCGAGAGGGCCCAGAGATACCTCTCCGATATTCGAGTGACAAATCCTAATCTCGATCTATGCCAACCCAACAAACATCTTCGGAGATACTTGTAGAGCATCTTTGTAATCACCCCGTTATGTTGTGACATTTGATAGCACACAAGGTGTTCCTATGCTATCCGGGAGTTGCATAATCTCATAGTCGAAGGAATATGTATTTGACATGAAGAAAGTAATAGCAATAAAACTGAACGATCATAATGCTAAGCTAACAGATGGGTCTTGCCCATCACATCATTCTCCTAATGATGTGATCCCATTATCAAATGACAACTCATGTCCATGGTTAGGAAACCTTAACCATCTTTGATCAACGAGCTAGTCAAGTAGAGGCTCACTAGGGACATGGTGTTTGTCTATGTATCCACACATGTATTTAGGTTTCCGGTCAATACAATTCTAGCATGAATAATAAACATTTATCATGAATAAGGAAATATAACATAACAACTTTATTATTGCCTCTAGGGCATATTTCCTTCAATTGACATCACCAATGATCCTCTCATCGTGGGAGGACCAATCTTCATCAACATTTTCACCAGCACCATCTCATCTCAAACCCTAGTTCATCTCTTGTATTCAATCTTTGTCTCGAAACCTCATATTGGTACCTGTCGGTTACTAGTAGTGTTGATTACATCTTGTAATTGATGCTAGTTGGTTTATTTGGTAGACGATTATATGTTCAGATCCTTGATGATATTCAATACCCCTTTGATCTTGGACGTGAATATGATTTGTGAGTAGTTACTTTTGTTCTTGAGTACATGGAAGAAGTCTTGTCATAAGTAATCATGTGAATTTGGTATTCGTTCGATATTTTAATGATATGTATGTTGTTGCTTCCTTTACGGGTGTCGTGTGAACGTCGACTAGATGACACTTCACCATACTTGTTCCTAAGGGAAGGCATTATGGAGTACTAATTAGATGATGAGTTGCTAGAGTGACAGAAGCTTAAACTCTAGTTTATGCTCTATTTCATAAGGGGCTGATTTGGATCCATATGTTTCATGCTATGGTTTGATTTATCTTAATTCTTCTTTCATAATTGCGGATGCTTGCAAAACGGTTAATCATAAGTGGGAGGCTTGTCCAAATAAGAACAACATCCAAGCACCGGTCTACCCACATATCAATTATCAAAATAGCGAACGCGAATCAAACAAACATGATGAAAATGACCAGATGAAATTCTCGTGTGTCCTCAAGATAACTTTGCTTGCTATAAGAGACCGTTCCAGCCTGTCATTTGCTATGAAAAGGATTGGGCTACATTGCTGCACCTTTGTTACAGTTGTGATACTTCCGTTTTGCATCATGTTTTCTTACTGCTATTTATAATGTTTTTATCCATAATAATGCTTTTTGGAGTAATTCTAATGCCTTTTCTCTCATAATATGCAAGGTATACACAAAGAGGGAGAATTCCGGCAGCTGGAAATCTGGACCTGGAAAAGCTACGTGAGGCCACCTATTCTGCACAACTCCAAACAAGTTGAAACTTCACAAAGATTTTTTATGGAATATTTGAAGAATATTGGAGCAAATAACTACCAGAGGGGCCCACTGTTGGGGAACGTTGCAGAAAATTAAATTTTTTTCTACGGTTTCACCAAGATCCATCTATGAGTTCATCCAAGCAACGAGTCAAGGGAGAGAGTTAGCATCTACATACCACTTGTAGATCGCATGCGGAAGCTTGCAAGGTGATGATGTAGTCGTACTCGACGTGATTCGAATCACCGATGACCAAGTGCTGAACGGACAGCACCTCCGCGTTCAACACACGTACGGGACGGGAGACGTCTCCTCCTTCTTGATCCAGCAAGGGGGGAGGAGAGGTTGAGGAAGACAGCTCCACCGGCAGCACGACGGCGTGGTGATGGTGGAGAGGCAGTACTCCGACAGGGCTTCGCCAAGCTCACAATGGAGGAGGAGAGGTGTTGGGGAGGGGAGGGCTGCGCCTTGGAGGGTGGTTCGGCTGCCCTCCCCTCACCCCTCTATTTATAGGGGGAAGGGAGAAGGGGGCCGCCCCCCTAGAACCCATCTAGGGGGGGTGCGGCGGCCTAGGGGAGAGGGGAGAGGGTGGCTTGCCCCCCAAGCCAAGGGGGGCGCCCCCTCTAGGGTTCCCCCCTCAACCCTAGGCGCATGGGCCCAAGGGAGGGGGTGCGGCCAGCCCACCAGGGGCTGGCTCCCTGCCCCACGCAGCCCATGTGGCCCCCCGGGAGGGGTGGCCCCTCCCGGTGGACCCCCGGAACTCTTCCGGTGGCCCCGGTACAATACCGGTATGACCCCGAAACTTCCCGGTGTCTGTTTGACAACTTCCCATATATAAATCTTTACCTCCGGACCCTTCCGGAGCTCCTCGTGACGTCCAGGATCCCATCCGGGACTCCGAACAACATTCGGTAGTCACATACTAGTCTTCCTAATAACCCTAGCGTCACCGAACCTTAAGTGTGTAGACCCTACGGGTTCGGGAGACATGCAGACATGACCGAGACGCTCTCAGTCAATAACCAACAGCGGGATCTGGATACCCATGATGGCTCTGACATGCTCCTTGATGTTGTCATCGGATGAACCACGATGTCGAGGATTCGATCAAACCCTGTATGCAATTCCCTTTGTCAATCGGTACGTTACTTGCCCGAGACTCGATCGTCGGTATCCCAATACCTTGTTCAGTCTCGTTACCGGCAAGTCACTTTACTCGTACCGTAATGCATGATCCCGTGTCCAACACCTTGGTCACATTGAGCTCATTATGATGATGCATTACCGAGTGGGCCCAGAGATACCTCTCCGTCATACGGAGTGACAAATCCCAGTCTCGATTCGTGTCAACCCAACAGATACTTTCGGAGATACCTGTAATGCACCTTTATAGTCACCCAGTTACGTTGTGACGTTTGATACACCCAAGGCACTCTTACGGTATCCGGGAGTTACACGATCTCATGGTCGAAGGAAGAGATACTTGACACTGGCAAAGCTCTAGCAAAACGAACTACACGATCTTTTATGCTATGCTTAGAATTGGGTCTTGTCCATCACATCATTCTCCTAATGATGTGATCCCGTTATCAACGACATCCAATGTCCATAGTCAGGAAACCATGACTATCTGTTGATCACAACGAGCTAGTCAACTAGAGGCTCACCAGGGACATATTGTGGTCTAAGTATTCACACGTGTATTACGATTTCCGGATAATACAGTTATAGCATGAATAAAAGACATTTATCATGAACATTGAAATATAATAATACTTTTATTATTGCCTCTAGGGCATATTTCCAACAGTCTCCCACTTGCACTAGAGTCACCAATCTAGTTACATTGTGATGAATCGAACACCCATAGAGTTCTGGTGTTGATCATGTTTTGCACGCGAGAGAGGTTTAGTCAGTGGATCTGCGACATTCAGATCCGTGTGCACTTTGCAAATCTCTATGTCTCCATCTTGAACATTTTCACGGATGGAATTGAAACGACGCTTGATGTGCCTGGTCTTCTTGTGAAACCTGGGCTCCTTGGCGAGGGCAATAGCTCCAGTGTTGTCACAGAAGAGTTTGATCGGCCCCGACGCATTGGGTATGACTCCTAGGTCGGTGATGAACTCCTTCACCCAAATCGCTTCATGCGCTGCCTCCGAGGCTGCCATGTACTCCGCTTCACACATAGATCCCGCCACGACGCTCTGCTTGAAGCTGCACCAGCTTACTGCTCCACCATTCAACATATACACGTATCCGGTTTGTGACTTAGAGTCATCCAGATCTGAGTCGAAGCTAGCGTCGATGTAACCCTTTACGACGAGCTCTTCGTCTCTTCCATAAACGAGAAACATGTCCTTCGTCCTTTTCAGGTATTTCAGGATATTCTTGACCGCTGTCCAGTGTTCCTTGCCGGGATTACTTTGGTATCTTGCTACCAAACTTACGTCAAGGTTTACATCGGGTCTGGTACACAGCATGGCATACATAATAGATCCTATGGCTGAAGCATAGGGGATGACACTCATCTCTTCTTTATCTTTTGCCGTGGTCGGTGACTGAGCCGAGCTCAATCTCACACCTTGTAACATAGGCAAGAACCCCTTCTTGGACTGATCCATTTTGAACCTCTTCAAAATCTTATCAAGGTATGTGCTTTGTGAAAGACCTATGAGGCGTCTCGATCTATCTCTATAGATTTTGATGCCTAATATATAAGCAGCTTCTCCAAGGTCCTTCATTGAAAAACACTTATTCAAGTAGGCCTTAATGCTGTCCAGAAATTCTATATTATTTCCCATCAAGAGTATGTCATCTACATATAATATGAGAAATGCTACAGAGCTCCCACTCACTTTCTTGTAAACGCAGGCTTCTCCATAAGTCTGCATAAACCCAAACGCTTTGATCATCTCATCAAAGCGAATGTTCCAACTCCGAGATGCTTGCACCAGTCCATAAATGGATCGCTGGAGCTTGCATACTTTGTTAGCGTTCTGAGGATCGACAAAACCTTCCGGCTGCATCATATACAGTTCTTCCTTAAGATGCCCGTTAAGGAATGCCGTTTTGACGTCCATTTGCCATATCTCATAATCATAGTATGCGGCAATTGCTAACATGATTCGGACGGACTTCAGCTTCGCTACGGGAGAGAAAGTCTCGTCGTAGTCAATCCCTTGAACTTGTCGATAACCCTTAGCGACAAGTCGAGCCTTATAGATTGTAACATTACCATCCGCGTCCGTCTTCTTCTTAAAGATCCATTTGTTTTCTATCGCTCGCCGATCATCGGGCAAGTCTGTCAAAGTCCATACTTTGTTTTCATACATGGATTCTATCTCGGATTTCATGGCTTCAAGCCATTTGTTGGAATCCGGGCCCGCCATCGCTTCTTCATAGTTCGAAGGTTCATTGTTGTCTAACAACATGATTTCCAGGACAGGGTTGCCGTACCACTCTGGTGCGGAACGTGTCCTTGTGGACCTACGAATTTCAGCAGTAACTTGATCCGAAGTACCTTGATCATCATCATTGTTTTCCTCTTCAGTTGGTGTGGGCATCACAGGAACGGTTTCCTGCGCTGCGCCACTTTCCCGCTCAAGAGGTAGTACTTCATCGAGTTCTACTTTCCTCCCACTTACTTCTTTCGAGAGAAACTCTTTTTCCAGAAAGCATCCGTTCTTGGCAACAAAGATCTTGCCTTCGGATCTTAAGTAGAAGGTATACCCGACAGTTTCCTTAGGGTATCCTATGAATACGCATTTTTCCGACTTGGGTTCGAGCTTTTCAGGTTGAAGTTTCTTGACATAAGCATCGCATCCCCAAACTTTTAGAAACGACAGCTTAGGTTTCTTTCTAAACCATAATTCATGCGGTGTCGTCTCAACGGATTTAGACGGTGCCCTATTTAAAGTGAATGTAGCTGTCTCTAGAGCGTATCCCCAAAATGATAGCGGTAAATCGGTAAGAGACATCATAGATCGCACCATATCCAATAGGGTGCGATTACGATGTTCGGACACACTGTTTCGCTGAGGTGTTCCAGGCGGCGTGAGCTGTGAAACGATTCCACATTTCCTTAAGTGTGTACCAAATTCGTGACTTAAGTATTCTCCTCCACGATCTGATCGTAAGAATTTTATCTTTCGGTCACGTTGATTCTCTACCTCATTCTGAAATTCCTTGAACTTTTCAAAGGTCTCAGACTTGTGTTTCATTAAGTAGACATACCCATATCTACTCAAGTCATCTGTGAGAGTGAGAACATAACGATATCCTCCGCGGGCCTCAACGCTCATTGGACCGCACACATCGGTATGTATGATTTCCAACAAGTTGGTAGCTCGCTCCATTGTTCCGGAGAACGGAGTCTTGGTCATTTTGCCCAAAAGGCATGGTTCGCACGTGTCAAACGATTCATAATCAAGAGACTCTAAAAGTCCTTCGGCATGGAGCTTCTTCATGCGCTTGACACCAATGTGACCAAGGCGGCAGTGCCACAAGTATGTGGGACTATCGTTATCAACTTTAAATCTTTTGGCATCTACACTATGAACATGTGTAATATTACGCTCGAGATTCATTAAGAATAAACCATTGACCATCGGAGCATGACCATAAAACATATCTCTCATATAAATCGAACAACCATTATTCTCAGACTTAAATGAGTAGCCATCTCGTATTAAACGAGATCCAGATACAATGTTCATGCTCAAACTTGGCACTAAATAACAATTATTAAGGTTCAAAACTAATCCCGTAGGTAAATGTAGAGGCAGCGTGCCGACGGCGATCACATCGACTCTGGAAGCATTCCCGACGCGCATCGTCACCTCGTCCTTCGCCAGTCTCCGTTTATTCCGCAGCTCCTGCTGTGAGTTACAAATATGAGCAACGGCACCGGTATCAAATACCCAGGAGTTACTACGAGTACTGGTAAGGTACACATCAATCACATGTATATCAAATATACCTTTGGTGTTGCCGGCCTTCTTATCCGCTAAGTATTTGGGGCAGTTCCGCTTCCAGTGACCCTTCCCCTTGCAATAAAAGCACTCAGTCTCAGGCTTGGGTCCATTCTTTGACTTCTTCCCGGTAACTGGCTTACCAGGCGCGGCAACATCTTTGCCGTCCTTCTTGAAGTTCTTCTTACCCTTGCCCTTCTTGAACTTAGTGGTCTTATTGACCATCAACACTTGATGTTCTTTCTTGATTTCAGCCTCTGCTGACTTCAGCATCGAGAACAATTCAGGAATGGTCTTTTCCATTCCTTGCATGTTGTAGTTCATCACAAAGCTCTTGTAGCTTGGTGGGAGCGACTGGAGGATTCTGTCAATGACCGCCTCATCTGGGAGGTTAATGTTTAGCTGGGTCATGCGGTTGTGCAACCCAGACATCTTCAGGATGTGCTCACTGACAGAACTGTTTTCCTCCATCTTACAACTGTAGAACTTGTCGGAGACATCATATCTCTCGACCCGGGCATGAGCTTGAAAAACTAGTTTCAGCTCTTCGAACATCTCATATGCTCCGTGATGCTCAAAACGCTTTTGGAGCCCCGGTTCTAAGCTGTAAAGCATGCCGCACTGAACGAGGGAGTAATCATCAGCGCGAGTTTGCCAAGCATTCATAATGTCTTGGTTCTCTGGGACGGGAGCGTCACCTAGCGGTCCTTCTAGGACATATTGTTTCCTGGCAGCTATGAGGATGATCCTCAGGTTCCGGACCCAGTCCGTATAGTTGCTGCCATCATCTTTCAGCTTGGTTTTCTCTAGGAACGCGTTGAAGTTCATGTTGACGTTAGCGTTGGCCATTGATCTACAAGACATATTTGCAAAGGTTTTTAGACTAAGTTCATGATAATAAAGTTCTAATCAAATTATGAACTCCCACTTAGATTAGACATCCCTTTAGTCATCTAAGTGTTACACGATCCGAGTCGACTAGGCCGTGTCCGATCATCACGTGAGACGGACTAGTCATCGTCGGTGAACATTCTCATGTTGATCGTATCTTCCATATGACTCGTGTTCGACCTTTCGGTCTCCGTGTTCCGAGGCCATGTCTGCACATGCTAGGCTCGTCAAGTTAACCCTAAGTGTTTTCGCTGTGTAAAACTGTCTTACACCCGTTGTATGTGAACGTAAGAATCCATCACACCCGATCATCACGTGGTGCTTAGAAGCGACGAACTGTAGCAACGGTGCACAGTTAGGGGAGAACACTTCTTGAAATTTTATAAGGGATCATCTTATTTACTACCGTCGTCCTAAGTAAACAAGATGCATAATACATAATAAACATCACATGCAATTATATAGTTGTGACATGATATGGCCAATATCATATAGCTCCATTGATCTTCATCTTCGGGGCTCCATGATCATCTTGTCACCGGCTTGACACCATGATCTCCATCATCGTGTCTTCATGAAGTTGTCATGGCAACGACTACTTCTACTTCTATGACTAACGTTTAGCAATAAAGTAAAGTAGTTTACATGGCGTTATTCAATGACACGCAGGTCATAAAAAATAAAGACAACTCCTATGGCTCCTGCCGGTTGTCATACTCATCGACATGCAAGTCATGAATCCTATTACAAAGAACATGATCTCATACATCACAATTCATCATTCATCACAACTTCTGGCCATATCACATCACATGATCAATCGCTGCAAAAACAAGTTAGACGTCCTCTAATTGTTGTTGCATCTTTTACGTGGCTGCAATTGGGTTCTAGCAAGAACGTTTTCTTACCTACGAATCACCACAACGTGATTTTGTCAACTTCTATTTACCCTTCATAAGGGCCCTGTTCATCGATTCCGCTCCAACTAAAGTGGGAGAGACAGACACCCGCCAGCCACCTTATGCAACTAGTGCATGTCAGTCGGTGGAACCGGTCTCACGTAAGCGTACATGTAAGGTTGGTCCGGGCCACTTCATCCCACAATACCGTTGAGCAAGAAAAGACTAGTAGAGGCAAGTAAGATGACAAAATCCATGCCCACAACAAAATTGTGTTCTACTCGTGCAAAGAGAACTACGCATAGACCTAGCTCATGATGCCACTGTTGGGGAACGTTGCAGAAAATTAAAAAAAATTCTACGGTTTCACCAAGATCCATCTATGAGTTCATCCAAGCAACGAGTCAAGGGAGAGAGTTAGCATCTACATACCACTTGTAGATCGCGTGCGGAAGCTTGCAAGGTGATGATGTAGTCGTACTCGACGTGATTCGAATCACCGATGACCAAGTGCTGAACGGACAGCAATTCCGCGTTCAACACACATACGGGACGGGAGACGTCTCCTCCTTCTTGATCCAGAAAGGGGGAAGGAGAGGTTGAGGAAGACAGCTCCACCGGCAGCACGACGGCGTGGTGATGGTGGAGAGGCAGTACTCCGACAGGGCTTCGCCAAGCACACAATGGAGGAGGAGAGGTGTTGGGGAGGGGAGGGCTGCGCCTTGGAGGGTGGTTCGGCTGCCCTCCCCTCACCCCTCTATTTATAGGGGGAAGGGAGAAGGGGGCCGGCCCCCTAGAACCC
>NC_041392.1:516699998-516758381 GCF_002162155.2 Triticum dicoccoides | reverse complement strand
GGGGGGGTGCGGCGGCCTAGGGGAGAGGGGAGAGGGTGGCTTGCCCCCCAAGCCAAGGGGGGCGCCCCCTCTAGGGTTCCCCCCTCAACCCTAGGCGCATGGGCCCAAGGGAGGGGGTGCGGCCGGCCCACCAGGGGCTGGCTCCCTGCCCCACGCAGCCCATGTGGCCCCCCGGGAGGGGTGGCCCCTCCCGGTGGACCCCCGGAACTCTTCCGGTGGCCCCGGTACAATACCGGTATGACCCCGAAACTTCCCGGTGTCTGTTTGACAACTTCCCATATATAAATCTTTACCTCCGGACCCTTCCGGAGCTCCTCGTGACGTCCAGGATCCCATCCGGGACTCCGAACAACATTCGGTAGTCACATACTAGTCTTCCTAATAACCCTAGCGTCACCGAACCTTAAGTGTGTAGACCCTACGGGTTCGGGAGACATGCAGACATGACCGAGACGCTCTCAGTCAATAACCAACAGCGGGATCTGGATACCCATGATGGCTCCCACATGCTCCTCGATGTTGTCATCGGATGAACCACGATGTCGAGGATTCGATCAAACCCTGTATGCAATTCCCTTTGTCAATCGGTACGTTACTTGCCCGAGACCGGTCGTCGGTATCCCAATACCTTGTTCAGTCTCGTTACCGGCAAGTCACTTTACTCGTACCGTAATGCATGATCCCGTGTCCAACACCTTGGTCACATTGAGCTCATTATGATGATGCATTACCGAGTGGGCCCAGAGATACCTCTCCGTCATACGGAGTGACAAATCCCAGTCTCGATCCGTGTCAACCCAACAGATACTTTCGAAGATACCTGTAATGCACCTTTATAGTCACCCAGTTATGTTGTGACGTTTGATACACCCAAGGCACTCTTACGGTATCCGGGAGTTACACGATCTCATGGTCTAAGGAAGAGATACTTGACACTGGCAAAGCTCTAGCAAAACGAACTACACGATCTTTTATGCTATGCTTAGAATTGGGTCTTGTCCATCACATCATTCTCCTAATGATGTGATCCCGTTATCAACGACATCCAATGTCCATAGTCAGGAAACCATGACTATCTGTTGATCACAACGAGCTAGTCAACTAGAGGCTCACCAGGGACATATTGTGGTCTAAGTATTCACACGTGTATTACGATTTCCGGATAATACAGTTATAGCATGAATAAAAGACATTTATCATGAACATTGAAATATAATAATACTTTTATTATTGCCTCTAGGGCATATTTCCAACACCCACCAGGTGGGCACAACCGACCTGGGCGCGCCAGGGAGCCCAGGCGCGCCCTGGTGGGTTGTGCTCACCGTGGCCCACCTCCGGTGCCCATCTTCTAGTATATAGGTCGTTTTGACCTAGAAAAAAATAAGGAGAGGACTGTCGGGATGGAGCGCCACCGTCTCGAGGCGGAACTTGGGCAGGAGCACTTTTGCCCTCCGGCAGAGCGATTCCGCCGGGGGAACTTCCCTCCCGGAGGGGGAAATCATCGTCATCATCATCACCAACAACTCCCCCATCTTAGGGAAGGCAATCTCCATCAACATCTTCAACAACACCATCTCATATCAAACCCTAGTTCATCTCTTGTGTTCAATCTTGTTATCGGAACTATAGATTGGTGCTTGTGGGTGACTAGTAGTGTTGATTACATCTTGTAGTTAATTACTATATGGTTTATTTGGTGGAAGATTATATGTTCAGAACCATTATGCTATTTAATACCCCTCTGATCTTGAGCATGATTATCATTTGTGAGTAGTTACTTTTGTTCTTGAGGTCACGAGATAAATCATGTTGCAAGTAATCATGTGAACTTGATATGCGTTCGATATTTTGATACTATGTATGTTGTGATTCCCTTAGTGATGTCATGTGAATGTCGACTACATGACACTTCACCATATTTTGGCCTAAGGGAATGCATTGTGGAGTAGCAATTAGATGATGGCTTGCGAGAGTGACAGAAGCTTAAATCCCAGTTTATGCGCTATTCCGTAAGAGACCGATTGGATCCAAAAGTTCAATGCTATGGTTAGAATTTATTCTTAATACTTTTCTCGTAGTTGTGTATGCTTGCGGGAGGGTTAATCATAAGTAGGAGGTTTGTTCAAGTAAGAATAACACCTAAGCACCAGTCCACCAACATATCAAATTATCAAAGTGCCGAACACGAATTAAACCAACATGATGAAAGTGACTAGATGAAAATCCCGTGTACCCTCAAGAACGCTTTGCTTATTATAAGAGACTGTTTTGGCCTGTCCTTTGCCTCAAAAGGATTGGGCTACCTTGCTGCACTTTTGCTACTACTATCGTTACTTGCTCGTTACAAATTATCTTGCTATCAATATACTCTGTTACTTATAGTTTCAGCACTTGCAGACATTACCTTGCTGAAAACCACTTGTTATTTCCTTCTGCTCCTCATTGGGTTCAACACTCTTACTTATCGAAAAGAGCTACAATTGATCCCATATACTTGTGGGTCATCAAGTTGCTACTTGTTGCTTGTTACCGTTCTATCAAGCTACCGGTTACCTATAATTTTAGTGCTTGTGATACGTCTTCACCGTATCTACTTTTCCAAACACTTTTGCCCTTGTTTTGGACTCTAACTTGCATGATTTGAATGGAGCTAACTCGGACTGACGTTGTTTTCAGCAGAATTGCCATGGTGTTATTTTTGTGCAGAAATAAAAGTTCTCGGAATGACCTGAAAATCAACGGAGATTATTTTTGGAATATATAAAAAATACTGGCGAAAGAATTAAGGCCAGGGGGCACACCCTGTCCACGGGGGTGGGGGGGCGCCTACCCCCTGGGTGCGCCCCCTGCCTCATGGGCCCCCTGGTGCTCCTCCGACCTCAACTCCAACTCTATATATTCGTGCTCGGGGAGAAAAAAATCAGAGAGAAGGATTCATTGCGTTTTACGATTTGGAGCCGCCGCCAAGCCCTAATCTCTCTCGGGAGGGCTGATGTGGAGTCCGTTCGGGGCTCCGGAGAGGGGAATCCGTCGCCATCGTCATCATCAACCTTCCTCCATCACCAATTTCATGATGCTCATCGCCGTGTGTGAGTAATTCCATCGTAGGCTTGCTGGACGGTGATGGGTTCGATGAGATTTATCATGTAATCGAGTTAGTTTTGTTAGGGTTTGATCCCTAGTATCCACTATGTTCTGAGATTGATGTTGCTATGACTTTGCTATGCTTAATGCTTGTCACTAGGGCCCGAGTGCCATGATTTCAGATCTGAACCTATTATGTTTTCATGAATATATGAGAGTTCTTGATCCTATCTTGCAAGTTTGTAGTCACCTATTATGTGTTATGATCCCTTAACCTCGAAGTGACAATAATCGGGATACTTACCGGTGATGACCGTAGTTTGAGGAGTTCATGTATTCACTATGTGTTAATGCTTTGGTCCGGTACCCTATTAAAAGGAGGCCTTAATATCCCTTAATTTCCAATAGGACCCCGCTGCCACGGGAGGGTAGGACAAAAGATGTCATGCAAGTTCTTTTCCATAAGCACGTATGACTATATTCGGAATACATGCCTACATTACATTGATGAATTGGAGCTAGTTCTGTGTCACCCTATATTATAACCGTTGCATGAGGAATCGCATCCGACATAATTATGCATCACCGATCCATCGCCTACGAGCTTTTCATATATTGATCTTCGCTTATTTACTTTTCCATTTTTACTGTTACAATCACTATAAAACCAAAATTGCTACCGTTACTTTTGCCACCGTTACCACTACTATCATATTACTTTGCTACTAAATACTTTGCTGCAGATATTAAGTTTCCAGGTGTGGTTGAATTGACCGAGACACAGTCTTTCAGAAATATTAACTCTTTACTCTGGGTGGACAGTTACACCTACCTTCCCCTACATCTGCTAGCCCACCACTGAAAGAGGTCATGCAACATACTCAACTATGCTAGAGCCCATAATAGCTTGTGGCTACACACGGAAGTTTCTAGTATGAATAATCTTATGATCCCTTTAAGCCTGGGTGGCGAACCATAGGATGATCTTCAAAAAGAATGATTGCAGTAAATGACTTAACCAAAAACTTACCTATTACTGCATCGGGCTGCTCTTCAACCTCCTCCACGTTCACGTGGTTCACCTGTCCCCTATTGAAAGGGTTGGGCTTCTTCCCAGAGCTTCCATTGCCATTTCCATTCTTTGCTTCAGAACACTCCGTGGCGCAGTGTCCAGTCTCCCCGCACTTGAAACAAGTGATGTGACTTAAATCCTTCTTGGCGGGCATGCTTGGGTTAGAGCGGTTCTGGTTGCCGCCTGCTTCATTCCCGTTTCCATTCTTGGGGCCACTGTGGTTATGCGAAATTCCTCCATTGTGGGTATGGCCTCCATGGTTATGGGTATATCCACCCGAGTTCGGGGTGAAACGAGGCTTCTGCTGAGCTCCTGAATTGTACTTCCCTTGTCCATACTTCCTTTTGCGGCTCTCAATTTGCTGCTGCTTTCCTTCAATCATGAGGGCCTTATCCACCAATTCCTGGTAGTTGTTAAATGTTGCCACCATCAACTGCACACTCATCTCATCATTCAGCCCTTCCATAAACTTCTCTTGCTTCGCGGCATCTGTGGCCACATCACCCGGGGCATAGCGAGCTAACTTGCTAAACTCCTCCATGTACTGCCCTACAGTACGGTTGCCCTGGCGTAAGTTGCGAAACTCACACTTCTTCATGCTCATAGCTCCAGTTGAAACATTGCAGTGCAGAATGCTTGCTGAAACTGCTCCCAAGTAACATTGGCTATAGGGAAGGTCGCTTTGTAATTCTCCCACCATGAGGCTGCAGGTCCATCCAATTGGTGTGCGGCAAAACGCACCTTCTCAGCATCTGTGCAACCTGCAGTGGTCAACTCCCTTCCAATCCTGCATAGCCAGTCATCTGCAACTATGGGCTCGGTGCTACAGGAAAACACCGGTGGTTGTAACCTCAGAAAACGGGCTAAGTTGTCAACTGGTGGTGGTAGCGGTGGGTTGTTGTTATTGTTGTTGTTATTGCCTCGATTCTGAACCAGCAACTGCATCAGTGTATTCTGTTGTTGAATCAACTGAGTGAGCTCCGGTGGGAAAGCAAATCCGGGGTCACGTCTCGGAGGCATCTGATGGGTTTAGATGGGAGAGAATTATAATAGAATGAGGTCTAGTGAGAAAACACTACCCATATGCACATGAGACAAACACAAACATATCACTCCAAACAATTTCAAACAAGGGCATATAATCGATCTAACTATCATTACAGTGCTCGGACTACTAATATATACATGGAGGAAAATATTACTAATAATATGGTGGTCTACTAGAAATTTTGATCGGTAGAGGACTCCATGATATCTGCTCCAGCTTCATCTTCATAGTCATCATCATTGGGGTCGGAGTCGGTGTCGTCGATGATGATGTAGTCCTTGGATGGTCGTCATCTCCTCCTGGCGCAGGGTCTCCCATGAATACTCCTAGCTTCCTTGTCAGGTCGTCATTCATCTCCACTAGTACGGTGATTTCCTCCTTGTATCCGTCGTGTGTAGACTTGAGTTCCTCTTCCAGCTCCATGTTCCTAGTCATCAACTTCTTCAGGTCTATCATGCTTGCGCACATTTGGTTTTCCTGGCGTCGAATGTGCTGGTTTAACTCCTCGATGTAAGCTGCAATGGACCTATCCTTCCTGGTGCTGATCATCTCCCATTGCTCATCTCGACGCCCACATATCTGGTAGATAGTGTCCTTAAGATCCTTGTGATAAACTTCGCCAAAGCGTCCTATGGCGATATGGGTTGCCATGCTCTTTCCTAGACTCCAGGTTGGTGCATCAAAGGAAAACTCTATGGGCTCAGTTACTAGCGTGAATGTCCTTCCTGGAACTTGAACTCGAATCTTCCAACATTCCTCTTCTGGTAAAGTGGCGGTGTAGGTCCCGGTGAAGCTTGGTATTCCAATGTTCAGGTACCTAGTGACTTCCATCAAGTGCCGCCCAAAAGGTGTGTCTTCATCCGGCTGTGAAAACTTGTTCCTTGTGTCCGCCATCCTATAGAGTAGAAAATGGAGAGGAGTCAGAAATGGGTAGAGAAGAGTGACCTATGGCTTATCTTAGTGGTCGTGTCCTACATTCAGCGTGTGCTCTGATACCATCTTGTAGCGATCTGACCTCAAACGATCAAATCTTTGTGCATAAGTGTCATCCCTGGATCGCTAATGCTGACACACACAATACTTCGAAGGATTTATAATAGAGTAGAAATCACACACTTATTACATCAATAATCTCAAGAGAGAACTTAATACAATAATATGGCTTAAGGCCATCTAATTACGATAACAAAAGAAGGTTTGGAAAATAAAGTGAGTCCGTCAACTCCAACAGCATAGCTGAGTGCACGACAACGACCTAGCACACCTTACTCTTCGTCTGAAAAGTCTGCAACATGATACGTTGTAGCTCGGAAATGGGTCAGCACATGTAATATGTTGGCAATATAACACAGTAGAGCAATGAAACAAGTAAATGCTATCACTACATGCATATATGGCTGGTGGAGGCTCTATGGTTGTAATGTTTTTGCGAAAAGTCAATTTTTCCCTACAACAAAGGAATAAATTTTATTTAACTATCATGGTAGTTGTTAAACATTGAGAAGGTTGCTCCAACTCAATCCCCATTAAGAAGTATTAACAACCCAACATATTAATTTAGAGTGATGAGATCAACATGATAATCCAAGAACCAGATACTCAAGATGTCCATAACCAGGGACATGGCTAACCATGATTAGTTTGTACACTCTGCAGAGGTTTGCGCACTTTTCCCCACAAGACTCGATCTCCTCCGTTGTATTTCTCGCACTGCATGTTGTTTGAGAAACGGATGACCGAGACACAGTCTTTCAGAAACATTAACTCTTTACTCTGGGTGGACAGTTACACCTACTTTCCCCTACATCTGCTAGCCCACCACCGAAAGAGGTCATGCAACATACTCAACTATGCTAGAGCCCATAATAGCTTGTGGTTGCACACGGAAGTTTCTAGCATGAATAATCTTATGATCCCTTTGAGCCTGGGTGGCGAACCATAGGATGATCACATGGCTACTTCGGGATATCCTAGGACAACACTGGATTCTCCAGGTGCCCGCAACCAATCCACCCAGATGTGTGTTTAAGTAGCCACCTTAAGTAAACCATTAATTAAGAATCTCACATCTGTCATGGATACACTCAAACCCAATCCACGTCTACGAGCATAGCATGGCAGTATAAGCATAACGTAGAAGTAACTCCCAAGGGTTTGATAATAAAAGGGCAATAGGTTTTACCTCATCATCTACTTCCCAAACCCACATGTTAAGAGATCCTACTCATGCAATGTTTGAGGGTTGTAACTAATGCATAAAAACTGGAAAATAAAGGGGTATGATCAATGTGTTACTTGCCTTGCTGATGATCCGCAAAACCTAGTGACTCGTAGTAGCACGCTGCGCACTCCGGGAATTCTATCGCAAACAAACAATAGCATACATAAGCACTCAAGCAAATATGCAAGGGTAAACTTCAAATAAGAAGATCAAATCTGAAAGTTCAACTAAAGAGGTTCGATTTGCAAAAAGAATCGATCAAAACGGAGGTACAGAATTGAAACTACGGTCAAAAGAACTTCGAATACAAATCTTCTTGCAACCAAATTTTAGTTTGTCAAAAACCTTTTTCAAGTTGATTAAACAGAAAAAGGGGTTCGAGATGAAGATTTTGGCGTTCGTTTCACTGGATGTGGGCAAATGGTTATGAAACGGCGAGGGTTTGAAGATTAGGGGCTAATCTATGATAAAAATAGTCGCGGATAGGTCCCTGGCCGAAAATAAAATAAAAAGAAAAGACTAACGAACGAAAGTCCGCTGTCTGAACCTAACCAGCGAACAACGTTCGTTAAAACGAACGAACGGACGAACGTCCGCTCAGTAAATAAACCGACGAAAAACCGATCTAAGAAAAAAACCGACAAAAAAACCAGGGTTAACCGAGAGAAAACCGACCGGTCAACGGGGTCAACGGCGGCAACTCCGGCGAGATCTGGCACGGTGGCGGCGGGCGGCAGTGGAGCGGCGCGCGGCGGTGCGGTGCGGCTAGGGTTAGGGTTAGGGCAGCGCCTAGTGGGATGGGGGCGGCCTCGGGCCTCGCCTTATAAAGGCCTGGCCGGACGGAGTCCGGCTCGGGCACGACCCGTAAGTTGGTTCATTTTTTAAATGGTTCCGCCGAGGAAAATCCTAATTAAATTAATAAAAATCTAAAAATGCCAAAACAAATTTCACCGTCTAAATAAAATATGTAGAACAAAGTGAACATTTTCTTAGCCTAAAAATGCATATTTTTTCTAATTCAAATAAAATAGCAACAAAATTCAAATCAAATAATTTATTTGATTTTAACATTTTCCTTCAATATTTTATTTTTTTGGAGAAGTCATATTATCTCCTCTCATATATTTTTAATATGAAATATTTTTGGAGAGAAAAAAATAATAAAACCAAAATGATCCACTTTTCAATATTTGAGAAAAATTCAAATATGAAAATAATAAAATCCCCGACTCTCTCTGTGGGTCCTTGAGTTGCTTAGGATTTTAGGACCACAAAACCAAAATGTAAATAAAATATGATATGCACATGATGACCTATGTATAACATTCCAAATTGAAAATTTGGGATGTTACAGTATCAATCCAGTAGGAGAAGAACGCGCACATCATCAATACCTGCACAAACAATCAAACACTTGCACCCAACGCGATAAAGGGGTTGTCAATACCTTCATGATCATTTGCAAAGATGAGATCTGATAGAGATAGATAAAACTAAACAAAAGATAAAGTAAATATTTTTGAGTTTTTTGGTTTATAGATCTGAAAATAAAAGATTGCAAAATAGTAGATCGGAAACTAATATGATGGAAAATAGACCAGGGGGCATAGGTTTCACTAGAGGCTTCTCTCATGAAGGAAAATAATACAAGGGTGAACAAATTACTGTCGAGCAATTGATAAAAAAGCGCAAAGTTAATTATGACGATATCCAAGGCAATGATTATGTAATATAGGCATCACGTCCGTGTCAAGTAGACCGACTCCTGCCTGCATCTACTACTATTACTCCACACATCGACCACTATCCATCATGCATATAGAGTATTAAGTGCATAAAGAATGGAGTAACGCCTTAAGTAAGATGACATGATGTAGAGGAATAAACTCATGCAATATGATGTAAACACCATCTTTTTATCCTCGATGGCAACAATTCAATATGTGTCTCGCTACCCCTACTTTGTCACTAGGTGAAATCACGCAAGATTGAACCCAAAGCTAAGCACCTCTCCCGTTGCAATAAAAAACAATCTAGTTGGCCACACCAAACCGATAATTCGAAGAGAAATACAAATATACCAAATCATGCATATAAGAATTCAGAGAAGATTCAAATAATATTCATAGATAAGCTCATCATTCATACGTCTCCAACGCATCTATAAATTTTGATTGCTCCAAAATATCTCCTTGCCAAGGAGAAGATACGGGTTCGATTCCCGCCGCTTGCCCGCTTAATTTATCAAATGCTATATTATCTACTAGACATTATTGGGCTTTATTATCCACTTTTATATTATTTTTGGTACTAACCTATTAACCGGAGGCCCAGCCCAGAATTGCTGTTTTTTGCCTGTTTTAGGGTTTCGAAGAAAAGGAATATCAAACGGAGTCCAAACGAAATGAAACCTTCGGGAACGTGATTTTCTCAACAGATAAGACCCGGGAGACTTGGACCCTACACCAAGGCACGTAACAGGAGGCCACGAGGTAGGGGGCACGCCCTACCCTACCAGGCGCGCACCCTCGTGGGCCCCCTGTTACTCCACCGACATACTTCTTCCTCCTATATATATCCACGTACCCCCAAACGATTAGAACAGGAGCCAAAACCCTAATTCCACCGCCGTAACTTTCTGTATCCATGAGATCCCATCTTGGGGCCTGTTCTGGAGCTCCGCCGGAGGGGGCATCGATCATGGAGGGCTTCTACATCAACACCATAGCCCCTCCGATGAAGTGTGAGTAGTTCACCTCAGACCTACGGGTCCATAGTTAGTAGCTAGATGGCTTCTTCTCTCTTTTTGGATCTCAATACAATGTTCTCCCCCTCTCTTGTGGAGATCTATTCGATGTAATCTTCTTTTGCGGTGTGTTTGTTGAGATCGATGAATTGTGGGTTTATGATCAAGTCTATCTATGAACAATATTTGAATCTTCTCTGAATTCTTTTATGTATGATTGGTTATCTTTGCATGTCTCTTCGAATTATCAGTTTGGTTTGGCCTACTAGATTGATATTTCTTGCAATGGGAGAAGTGCTTAGCTTTGGGTTCAATCTTGTGGTGTCCTTTCCCGGTGACAGTAATGGCAGCAAGGCACATATTGTATTGTTGCCATCGAGGATAACAAGATGGGGGTTTTCTTCATATTGCATGAGTCTATCCCTCTACATCATGCCATCTTGCTTAAGGCGTTACTCTGTTTTTAACTTAATACTCTAGATGCATGCTGGATAGCGGTCGATGAGTGGAGTAATAGAAGTAGATGCAGGCAGGAGTCGGTCTACTTGTCTCGGACGTGATGCCTATATACATGATCATGCCTAGATATTCTCATAATTATGCTCAATTCTGTCAATTGCTGAACAGTAATTTGTGCACCCACCGTAGAATACTTATGCTCTCGAGAGAAGCCACTAGTGAAACCTATTGCCCCGGGGTCTATCTTTATCATATTGTTCTCCTACTACTTTGCTATTTACTTTGCCTTTATTTTACTTTGCATCTTTATCATAAAAAAACAAAAATATTATCTTTATCATATCTATCATATCTCACTCTCGTAAGTGGCCTCATAGGGATTGACAACCCCTATTTGCGTTAGTTGCAAGGATTTATTTGTTTTGTGCAGGTACGAGGGACTCGCGCGTAGCCTCCTACTGGATTGATACCTTGGTTCTCAAAAACTGAGGGAAATACTTACGCTACTTTGCTGCATCATCCCTTCCTCTTCGGGGAAAACCAACGCAGTGCTCAAGAGGTAGCAAGAAGGATTTCTGGCGTCATTGCCGGGGAGGTCTTCACAAAAGTCAACATACCAAGTACCCATCACATACCCTTATCTCCCGCATTACATTATTTGCCATTTGCCTCTCGTTTTCCTCTCCCCCACTTCACCCTTGCCATTTTATTCGCCCTCTCTCTCTCTATCCTCCCTCTCTTTCTCTATTTGCCTCTTTTTGCCCGCTTTCTTTTTGTTTGCTTGTGTGTTAGTTTGCTTGCTTGTCACGATGGCTCAAGATAATACTAAATTGTGTGACTTCACCAATACCAATAATAATGATTTTATTAGCACTCCGATTGCTCCTCTTACCGATGCCGAATCTTGTGAAATTAATACTGCTTTGCTGAATCTTGTCTCCGTTTTCCGGCCTTCCTAGTGAAGATGCCGCTACCCATCTTAACGGTTTCGTTGATTTGTGTGACATGCAAAAGAAGAAATATGTGGATAATGATATTGTTAAATTGAAGCTATTTCCTTTTTCGCTTAGAGATTGTGCTAAAGCTTGGTTTTCGTCTTTGCCGAAAAATAGTATTGATTCATGGAACAAGTGCAAAGATGCTTTTATCTCTAAGTATTTTCCTCCCGCTAAGATAATCTCTCTTAGAAACGATATTATGAACTTTAAGCAACTTGATCATGAACATGTTGCACAAGCTTGGGAGAGAATGAAATTAATGATATGTAACTGCCCTACTCATGGTTTAATTCATGGATGATTATACAAAAATTTTATGCCGGATTGAATTTTGCTTCTAGAAATCTTTTAGATTCGGCCGCGGGAGGCACTTTTATGGAAATCACTTTAGGAGAAGCTACTAAGCTCCTAGATAATATTATGGTTAATTATTCTCCATGGCACACTGAAAGATCTACTAATAAAAAGGTGCATGCGATAGAAGAAATTAATGTTTTGAGTGGAAAGATGGATGAACTTATGAAATTATTTGCTAATAAGAGTGTTTCTTCTGATCCTAATGATATTCCCTTGTCTACTTTGATTGAGAATAATAATGAATCTATGGATGTGAATTTTGTTGGTAGGAACAATTTTGGTAACAATGCGTATAGAGGAAATTTTAATCCTAGGCCTTATTCTAGTAATCCCTCTAATAATTATGGTAATTCCTACAACAATTCTTATGGAAATTATAATAAGATTCCCTCTAATTTTGAATCTAATATTAAAGAATTTATTACTTCACAAAAGAATTTTAATGCTATGATTGAAGAAAAATTGCTTAAGATTGATGATTTGGCTAGGAACGTTCATAGAATTTCTCTTGATGTTGATTCTTTGAAACTTAGATCTATTCCACCTAAGCATGATATCAACGAGTCTCTCAAAGCCATGAGAATTTCCATTGATGAGTGCAAAGAAAGAACCGCTAGGATGCGTGCTAAGAAAGATGCCTTTATAAAAGCGTGTTCTTCTAGTTCCTATGAAAATAATGATGAAGATCTAAAGGTTATTGATGTGTCCCCTATTAAATCTTTGTTTTGCAATATTAATCTTGATAATGATGGGACTTAATATGATCCACCTTTACCTAGAAGGCGTTCCAAGAATTCGGAATTTGTTGATCTTGATGCTAAATTTGATAAAAGCGGGATTGAAGAAATTAAAACCCTAGATGTTGCTAAACCCACTATTATGGATTTAAAGGAATTTAACTATGAAAATTGCTCTTTTATTGATTGTATTTCCTTGTTGCAATCTGTGCTAAATTCTCCTCATGCTTATAGTCAAAATAAAGAGTTTACTAAACATATCGTTGATGCCTTGATGCAATCTTATGAAGAAAAACTTGAATTGGAAGTTTCTATCCCTAGAAAACTTTATGATGAGTGGGAACCAACTATTAAAATTAAAATTAAAGATCATGAATGCTATGCTTTATGTGATTTGGGTGCTAGTGTTTCCACAATTCCAAAGACTTTGTGTGATTTGTTAGGTTTCCATGATTTTGATGATTGCTGATTGTTTTGAGATATGGAGGTAATAATATCAAAGTTGTGCTAGTTGAGTAGTTGTGAAATTGAGAAATACTTGTGTTGAGGTTTGCAAGTCCCCTAGCATGCACGTATGGTAAACGCTATGCAACAAATTTGAAACATGAGGTGTTATTTGATTGTCTTCCTTATGAGTGGCGGTCGGGGACGAGCGATGGTCTTTTCCTACCAATCTATCCCCCTAGGAGCATGCGCGTAGTACCGAGGTTTTTGATGACTTGTAGATTTTTGCAATAAGTATGTGAGTTCTTTATGACTAATGTTGAATCCATGGATTATACGCACTCTCACCTTTCCATCCTTGCTAGCCTCTTTGGTACCGTGCATTACCCTTTCTCACATTGAGAGTTGGCGCAAACTTCGCCGGTGCATCCAAACCCCGTGATATGATACGATCTTTCACACATAAACCTCCTTATAGCTTCCTCAAAACAGCCACCATACCTACCTATTATGGCATTTCCATAGCCATTCTGAGGTATATTGCCATGCAACTTTCCATCATTCCGTTCATCATGACACATTCATCATTGTCATATTGCTTAGCATGATCATGTAGTTGACATAGTATTTGTGGCAAAGCCACCACTCATAATTATTTCATACATGTCACTCTTGGTCCATTGCATATCCCGGTACACTGCCGGAGGCATTCGTATAGTCATCTTTTTCTCTAGTATCGAGTTGTAATCATTGAGTTGTAAATAAATAGAAGTGTGATGATCATCATTTTCTAGAGCATTGTCCCAAATGAGGAATATATAGAAAAGTCCATAAAAAGAGAAGGCCATAAAAAATGAGAGAAAAAGAGACAAGGGACAATGTTACTATCCTTTGCCACACTTTTGCTCCAAAGTAGCACCATAATCTTCATGATAGAGAGTCTCTTGTTTTGTCACTTTCATATACTAGTGGGAATTTTCATTATAGAACTTGGCTTGTATATTCCAACAATGGGCCTCCTCAAGTGCCCTAGGTCTTCATGAGCAAGCAAGTTGGATGCACACCCACTAGTTTCTTTTGTTGAGCTTTCATACATTTATAGCGCTAGTGCATCCGTTGCATGGCAATCCTTACTCCTTGCATTAACATCAATCGGTGGGCATCTCCATAGACCATTGATTAGCCTCGTTGATGTGAGACTTTCTCCTCTTTTGTCTTCTCCACATAACCCCCCTTAATATATTCTATTCCACCTATAGTGCTATGTCCATGGCTCGCGCTCATATATTGCGTGAAAGTTTATAGGTTTGAGATTACTAAAGTATGAAACAATTGCTTGGCTTGTCATCGGGGTTGTGCATGATGAGAGCATTCTTGTGTGATGAAAATGAAACATGACTAAACCATATGATTTTGTAGGGATGATCTTTCTTTGGCCATGTTATTTTGAGAAGACATAATTGCTTAGTTAGTATGCTTGAAGTATTATTATTTTTATGTCAATATGAACTTTTGTCTTGAATCTTTCGGATCTGAATATTCATACCACAATTAAGAAGTATTACATTAAAATTATGCCAAAGTAGCATTCTGCACCAAAAATTCTGTTTTTATCATTTACCTACTCGAGGACGAGCAGGAATTAAGCTTGGGGATGCTTGATATGTCTCCAACGTATCTATAATTTTTGATTGCTCCATGCTATACTATCTACTGGTTTAGAAATTATTGGGCTTTATTATACACTTCTATATTATTTTTGGGACTAACCTATTAACCGGAGGCCCAGCCCAGAATTGTTGTTTTTTGCCTGTTTTAGGGTTTCGAAGATAAGGAATATTAAATGGAGTCCAAACGGAATGAAACCTTCGGGAACGTGATTTTCTCAATAGATAAGACCCAGGAGACTTGGACCCTACGCCAAGGCAGGACAGGAGGCCACGAGGTAGGGGGTGAAGGAAATATGCCCTAGAGGCAATAATAAAGTTATTATTTATTTCCTTATATCATGATAAATGTTTATTATTCATGCTAGAATTGTATTAACCGGAAACATAATACATGTGTGAATACATAGACAAACAAAGTGTCACTAGTATGCCTCTACTTGACTAGCTCGTTGATCAAAGATGGTTATGTTTCCTAACCATAGACATGAGTTGTCATTTGATTAACGGGATCACATCATTAGGAGAATGATGTGATTGACTTGACCCATTCCGTTAGCATAGCACTTGATCATTTAGTTTGTTGCTATTATTTTCTTCATGACTTATACATGTTCCTATGACTATGAGATTATGCAACTCCCGTTTACCAGAGGAACACTTTGTGTGCTACCAAACGTCACAACGTAACTGGGTGATTATAAAGGTGCTCTACAGGTGTCTCCGAAGGTACTTGTTGGGTTGGCGTATTTCGAGATTAGGATTTGTCACTCCGATTGTCGGAGAGGTATCTCTGGGCCCTCTCGGTAATGCACATCACCTAAAGCCTTGCAAGCATTGCAACTAATGAGTTAGTTGTGAGATGATGTATTACGAAACGAGTAAAGAGACTTGCCGGTAACGAGATTGAACTAGGTATTGAGATACCGACGATCGAATCTCGGGCAAGTAACATACCGATGACAAAGGGAACAACGTATGTTGTTATGCGGTCTGGCCGATAAAGATCTTCGTAGAATATGTGGGAGCCAATATGAGCATCCTGGTTCCGCTATTGGTTATTGACCGGAGACGTGTCTCGGTCATGTCTACATTGTTCTTGAACCCGTAGGGTCCGCACGCTTAAGGTTTCGATGATAGTTATATTATGAGTTTATGAGTTTTGATGTACCGAAGGAGTTCGGAGTCCCGGATGAGATCGGGGACATGACGAGGAGTCTCGAAATGGTCGAGACGTAAAGATCGATATATTGGATGACTATATTCGCACATCGGAAAGGTTCCGAGTGATTCGGGTATTTTCGGGAGTACCGGGGAGTTACGGGAATTCGTATTGGGCCTTAATGGGCCATACGGGAAAGGAGAGAAAGGCCTCAAAGGGTAGCCACACCCCTCCCCATGGGCTGGTCCGAATTGGACTAGGGAGGGGGGGGGGGGGCGCCCCCTTCCTTCCTTCTCCTTTTCCCTTCCCTTTCCTTCTCTCCTACTCCTACTACTTGGAAGGGATCCTAGTTCTACTAGGAAAGGGGGAATCCTACTCCCGGTGGGAGTAGGACTCCCCTAGGGCGCGCCATAGAGAGGGTCGGCCCCTCCCCTCCTCCACTCCTTTATATACGTGGCCAGGGCGCACCCCATAGATACATAAGTTGATCCTCGTGATTGATCTCTTAGCCGTGTGCGGTGTCCCCCTCCACCATAATCCTCGATAATATTGTAGCGGTGCTTAGGCGAAGCCCTGCGACTGTAGAACATCAAGATTGTCACCACACCATCGTGCTGACGGAACTCTTCCCCGACATTCTGCTGGATCGGAGTCCGGGGATCGTCATCGAGCTGAACGTGTGCTAGAACTCGGAGGTGCCGTAGTTTCCGTGCTTGATCGGTCGGGCCGTGAAGACGTACGACTACATCAACCACGCTATTATAACGATTCCGCTTTCGGTCTACGAGGGTACGTGGACAACACTCTCCCCTCTTGTTGCTATGCATCACCATGATCTTGCGTGTGCGTAGGAAAATTTTGAAATTACTACGTTCCCCAACAGTGGCATCCGAGCCTGGTTTTATGCGTTGATGTAATATGCACGAGTAGAACACAAGTGAGTTGTGGGCGATATAAGTCATACTGCTTACCAGCAAGTCACACTTTGGTTCGGCGGTATTGTTGGATGAAGCGGCCCGGACCGACATTACGCGTACGCTTACGCGAGACTAGTTCTACCGACGTGCTTTGCACACAGGTGGCTAGCGGGTGTCAGTTTCTCCAACTTTAGTTGAACCGAGTGTGGCTACACCCGGTCCTTGCGAAGGTTAAAACAGCACCAACTTGATAAACTAGCATTGTGGTTTTGATGCGTAGGTAAGAACGGTTCTTGCTCAGCCTGTAGCAGCCACGTAAAACTTGCACCAACAAAGTAGAGGATGTCTAACTTGTTTTTGCAGGGCATGTTGTGATGTGATATGATCAAGACATGATGAGATATAAGTTATTGTATAAGATGATCATGTTTTGTTGAAGTTATCGGCAACTGGCAGAAGCCTTATCGTTGTCTCTCTATTGCATAAGATGCAAGCACCAAATAATTGCTTTACTTTATCGCTATGCGATAGCAATAGTTGCAAGAGCAATTGTTGGCGAGACAACCATGTGACGACACATTGATATAGATCAAGATGATGGAGATCATGGTGTCATGCTGGTGACGATGGAGATCATGACGATGCTTTGGAGACGGAGATCAAAGGCACAAGATGATGATGGCCATATCATGTCACATATTATGATTGCATGTGATGTTTATCTTTTATACATCTTATTTTGCTTAGTTCGGCAGTAGCTTTATAAGATAATCTCTCACTAAATTATCAAGGTATAAGTGTTCTCCCTGAGTATGCACCATTGTGAAAGTTCTTCGTGCTAAGACACCACGTGATGATCGGGTGTGATAGGCTCTACGTTCAAATACAACGGGTGCAAAACAGTTGCACACGCGGAATACTCAGGTTAAACTTGATGAGCCTAGGATATAACAGATATGGCCTCGGAACACGGAGACCGAAAGGTCGAGCGTGAATCATATAGTAGATATGATCAACATAGTGATGTTCACCATTGAAACTACTCCATCTCACGTGATGATCGGACATGGTTTAGTTGATATGGATCACGTGATCACTTAGAAGATTAGAGGGATGTCTATCTAAGTGGGAGTTCTTAAGTAATATGATTAATTGAACTTTAATTTATCATGAACTTAGTCATGGTAGTATTAGCATATCTATGTTCTAGATCAATAGCTCGCGTTTAGCTCCCCTGTTTTATTTTTGATATGTTCCTAGAGAAAATTAAGTTGAAAGATGTTAGTAGCAATGATGCGGATTAGATCCGTGATCTGAGGATTATCCTCATTCCTGCATAGAAGAATTATGTCCTTAATGCACCGCTAGGTGACAAACCTATTGCAGGAGCAGATCTAGATGTTTTGAACATTTGGCTAGCTCAATATGATGACTACTTGATAGTTTAGTGCACCATGCTTAAACGGCTTAGAATCGGGACTTCAAAGACGTTTTGAACGTCATGGACCATATGAGATGTTCCAGGAGTTGAAGTTAATATTTCAAGAAAATACCCGAGTTGAGAGATATGAAGTCTCCAACAAATTCTATAGCTAAAAGATGGAGGAGAATAGCTCAAGCAGTGAGCATGTGCTCAGATTGTCTGGGTACTACAATCGCTTGAATCAAGTGGGAGTTAATCTTCCAGATAAAATAGTGATTGACAGAATTCTCTAGTCACCATCACCAAGTTAGTAGAACTTCGCGATGAACTATGATATGCAAGGGATAACAGAAATGATTCCCATGCTCTTCGTAATGCTGAAATCGATGAAGGTAGAAATCAAGAAAAATATCAAGTGTTGATGGTAAACAAGACCACTAGTTTGAAGAAAAGGGCAAAGGGAAGAAGGGGAACTTCAAGAAGAACGGCAAGCAAGTTGCTGCTCAAGTGAAGAAGCCCAAGTCTGGTCCTCAGCCTGAGATTAAGTGCTTCTACTGCAAAGGGACTGGTCACTGGAAGCGGAACTGCCCCAAGTATTTGGCGGATAAGAAGGATGGCAAAGTGAACAAAGGTATATTTGATATACAGATTGTTGATGTGTATTTTACTAGTGTTCGTAGCAACCCCTTAGCATTTGATACTGGTTCAGTTGCTAAGAGTAGTAACTCGAAACGGGAGTTGCAGAATGAACATAGACTAGTTAAGGGTGAAGTGATGATGTGTGTTGGAAGTGGTTCCAAGATTGATATGATCATCATCGCACACTCCCTATACTTTTGGGATTAGTGTTGAACCTAAATAAGTGTTATTTGGTGTTTGCGTTGAGCATGAATATGATTTTATCATGTTTATTGCAATACGATTATTCATTTAAGTAAGAGAATAAATTGTTGTTCTGTTTACATGAATAAAACCTTATATGGTTACACACCCAATGAAAATGGTTCGTTGGATCTCGATTATAGTGATACACATATTCATAATATTGAAACCAAAAGATGCAAAGTTAATAATGATGGTGCAACTTATTTGTGGCACTGCCGTTTAGGTCATATTGGTGTAAAGCGCATGAAGAAAATCCATGCTGATGGGCTTTTGGAATCACTTGATTATGAATCAGTTGATGCTTGCGAACCATGCCTCATGGGCAAGATGACTAAGACTCCGTTCTCCGGAACAATGGAGCGAGCAACAGATTTGTTGGAAATCATACATACTGATGTATGTGGTCCGATGAATATTGAGGCTCGTGGCAGGTATCATTATTTTCTGATCTTCACAGATGATTTGAGCATATATGAGTATATCTACTTGATGAAACACAAGTCTGAAACATTTGAAAGGTTCAAAGAATTTCAAAGTGAAGTGGAGAATCATCGTAACAAAAATAAAAAGTTTCTACGATATGATCGCAGAAGTAAAATATTTGAGTTATGAGTTTGACCTTCAGTTAAAAACAACGTGAAATAGTTTCACTACTCACGCCACCTGGAACACCACAGTGTAATGGTGTGTCCGAACGTCATAACCATACTTTATTAGATATAGTACGATCTATGATGTCTCTTACCGATCTACCACTATCATTTTGGGGTTATGTATTAGAGACAACTACATTCACGTTAAATAGGTCACCATCTAAATCCATGGAGATGACACTGTATGAACTATGGTTTGGTGAGAAACCTAAGCTGTCGTTTCTTAAAGTTTGGGACTGCGATGCTTATGTGAAAAAGTTTCAACATGATAAGCTCGAACCCAAATCGGAGAAGTCAATCTTCATAGGATACCCAAAAGAAACTGTTGGGTGCACCTTCTATCACAGATCCGAAGGCAAGTTATTCATTGCTAAGAATGGATCCTTTCTAGAGAAGGAGTTTCTCTCGAAAGAAGTGAGTGGGAGGAAAGTAGAACTTGATGAGGTAACTGTACCTGCTCCCTTATTGGAAAGTAGTTCATCACAGAAACCGGTTCCTATGACACCTACACCAATTAGTGAGGAAGCTAATGATGATGATCATGAAACTTCAGATCAAGTTACTACCGAACCTCGTAGGTCAACCAGAGTAAGACCCGCACCAGAGTGGTATGGTAATCCTGTTCTGTAGGTCATGTTACTTGACCATGACGAACCTACGAACTATGAGGAAGCGATGATGAGCCCAGATTCCGCGAAATGGCTTGAGGCCATGAAATCTGAGATGGGATCCATGTATAAGAACAAAGTATGGACTTTGATTGACTTGCCCATTGATTGGTGAGCCATTGAGATTAAATGGATCTTCAAGAGGAAGACGGACGCTGATAGTAGTGTTACTATCTACAAAGCTAGAATTTTCGCAAAAAGGTTTTCGACAAGTTCAAGGTGTTGACTACGATGAGAGTTTCTCACTCGTATCTATGCTTAAGTCTGTCCGAATCATGTTAGCAATTGCCGCATTTTATGAAATCTGGCAAATGGATAAACAAAACTGCATTCCTTAATGGATTTATTAAAGAAGAGTTGTATATGATGCAACCAGAAGGTTTTGTCAATCCTAATGGTACTAACAAAATATGCAAGCTCCAGCGATCCATCTATGGACTGGTGAAAGCATCTCGGAGTTGGAATATACGCTTTGATAAGTTGATCAAAGCATATAGTTTTATACAGACTTGCGTTGAAGCCTGTATTTACAAGAAAGTGAGTGGGAGCACTACAACATTTCTGATAAGTATATGTGAATGACATATTGTTGATCAGAGATAATGTAGAATTATTCTGCAAAGCATGAAGGAATGTTTGAAAGGAGTTTTTTTTAAAGAAAGACCTTGGTGAAGCTGCTTACATATTGAGCATCAAGATCTATAGAGATAGATCAAGACGCTTGATAAGTTTTTCAATGAGTACATACCTTGACAAGTTTTTGAAGTAGTTCAAAATGGAACAGTCAAAGAAAGAGTTCTTGGCTGTGTTACAAGGTGTGAAGTTGAGTAAGACTCAAAACCCGACCACGGCAGAAGATAGAGAGAGAATGAAAGTCATTCCCTATGCCTTAGCCATAGGTTCTATAAAGTATGCCATGCTGTGTACCAAACCTATTGTATACCCTGCCCTGAGTTTGGCAAGGGAGTACAATAGTGATCTAGGAGTAGATCACTGGACATTGGTCAAAATTATGCTTAGTGGAATAAGGATATGTTTCTCGATTATGGAAGTGACAAAAGGTTCGTCATAAAGGGTTACGTCGATGCAAATTTTGACACTGATCCAGATGACTCTAAATCTCAATCTGGATACATATTGAAAGTGGGAGCAATTAGCTAGAGTAGCTCCATGCAGAGCATTGTTGACATAGAAATTTGCAAAATACTTACGGATCTGAATGTGGCAGACTCGTTGACTAAACTTCTCTCACAAGCAAAACATGATCACACCTCAGTACTCTTTGGGTGTTAATCACATAGCAATGTGAACTAGATTATTGACTCTAGTAAACCCTTTGGGTGTTGGTGTGAACTATGGGTGTTAATCACATGGTGATGTGAACTATTGGTATTAAATCACATGGCGATCTGAACTAGATTATTGACTCTAGTGCAAGTGGGAGACTAAAGGAAATATGCCCTAGAGGCAATAATAAAGTTATTATTTATTTCCTTATATCATGATAAATGTTTATTATTCATGCTAGAATTGTATTAACCGGAAACATAATACATGTGTGAATACATAGACAAACAGAGCGTCACTAGTATGCCTCTACTTGACTAGCTCGTTGATCAAAGATGGTTATGTTTCCTAACCATAGACATGAGTTGTCATTTGATTAACGAAATCACATCATTAGGAGAATGATTTGATTGACTTGACCCATTCCATTAGCATAACACTTGATCGTTTAGTTTGTTGCTATTACTTTCTTCATGACTTATACATGTTCCTATGACTATGAGATTATGCAACTCCCGTTTACCAGAGGAACACTTTGTGTGCTACCAAACGTCACAACGTAACTGGGTGATTATAAAGGTGCTCTACAGGTGTCTCCGAAGGTACTTGTTGGGTTGGCGTATTTCGAGATTAGGATTTGTCACTCCGATTGTCGGAGAGGTATCTCTGGGCCCTCTCGGTAATGCACATCACCTAAAGCCTTGCAAGCATTGCAACTAATGAGTTAGTTGCGAGATGATGTATTACGGAACGAGTAAAGAGACTTGCCGATAACGAGATTGAACTAGGTATTGAGATACCGACGATCGAATCTCGGGCAAGTAACATACCGATGACAAAGGGAACAACGTATGTTGTTATGCGGTCTGACCGATAAAGATCTTCGTAGAATATGTGGGAGCCAATATGAGCATCCAGGTTCCGCTATTGGTTATTGACCGGAGACGTGTCTCGGTCATGTCTACATTGTTCTCAAACCCGTAGGGTCCGCACGCTTAAGGTTTCGATGACAATTATATTATGAGTTTATGAGTTTTGATGTACCGAAGGAGTTCGGAGTCCCGGGTGAGATCGGGGACATGACGAGGAGTCTCGAAATGGTCGAGACGTAAAGATCGATATATTGGACGACTATATTCGTACATCGGAAAGGTTTCGAGTGATTCGGGTATTTTCGGGAGTACCGGGGAGTTACGGGAATTCGTATTGGGCCTTAATGGGCCATACGGGAAAGGAGAGAAAGGCCTCAAAGGGTAGCCTCACCCCTCCCCATGGGCTGGTCCGAATTGGACTAGGGAGGGGGGCGCCCCCTTCCTGCCTTCTCCTTTTCCCTTCCCTTTCCTTCTCTCCTACTCCTACTACTTGGAAGGGATACTAGTTCTACTAGGAAAGGGGGAATCCTACTCCCGGTGGGAGTAGGACTCCCCTAGGGCGCGCCATAGAGAGGGCCGGCCCCTCCCCTCCTCCACTCCTTTATATACGTGGCCAGGGGGCACTCCATATATACACAAGTTGATCCTCGTGATTGATCTCTTAGCCGTGTGCGGTGCCCCCCTCCACCATAATCCTCGAAATATTGTAGCGGTGCTTAGGCGAAGCCCTGCGACTGTAGAACATCAAGATTGTCACCACGCCGTCGTGCTGACGGAACTCTTCCCCGACATTCTGCTGGATCGGAGTCCGGGGATCGTCATCGAGCTGAACGTGTGCTAGAACTCGGAGGTGTCGTAGTTTCGGTGCTTGATCGGTCGGGCCGTGAAGACGTATGACTACATCAACCGCATTGTTATAAAGATTCCGCTTTTGGTCTACGAGGGTACGTGGACAACACTCTCCCCTCTCGTTGCTATGCATCACCATGATCTTGCGTGTGCGTAGGAAAATTTTGAAATTACTACGTTCCCCAACAGGGGGGCGCGCCCTACCCTACCAGGCGTGCCCCCCACCCTTGTGGGCCCCCTGTTTCTCCACCGACGTACTTCTTCCTCCTATATATATCCACGTGCCCCCAAATGACAGAACAGGAGCCAAAACCCTAATTCCACCGCTGTAACTTTCTTTATCCACGAGATCCCATCTTGGGGCCTATTCTGGAGCTCCGCCGGAGGGGGCATCGATCACGGAGGGCTTCTACATCAACACCATAGCCCCTCCGATGAAGTGTGAGTAGTTCACCTCAGACCTACGGGTCCATAGTTAGTAGCTAGATGGCTTCTTCTCTCTTTTTGGATCTCAATACAATGTTCTCCCATCTCTTGTGGAGATTTATTCGATGTAATCTTCTTTTTGCGTTATGTTTGTTGAGATCGATGAATTGTGGGTTTATGATCAAGTCTATCTATGAACAATATTTGAATCTTCTCTGAATTCTTTTATGTATGATTGGTTATCTTTGCAAGTCTCTTCGAATTATCAGTTTGGTTTGGCCTACTAGATTGATCTTTCTTGCAATGGGAGAAGTGCTTTGCTGTGGGTTCAATCTTGCGGTATCCTTTCCCGGTGACAGTAAGGGCACCAAGGCACGTATTGTATTGTTGCCATCGAGAATAACAAGATGGGGTTTTCTTCATATTGCATGAGTCTATTCCTCTACATCATGTCATCTTGCTTAAGGCGTTACTCTGTTTTTACCTTAATACTCTAGATGCATGTTGGATAGCGGTTGATGAGTGGAGTAATAGTAATAGATGCAGGCAGGAGTCGGTCTACTTGTCTCGGACGTGATGCCTATATACATGATCATGCCTAGATATTCTCATAATTATGCTCAATTCTGTCAATTGCTCAACAGTAATTTGTTCACCCACCGTAGAATACTTATGCTCTCGAGAGAAGCCACTAGTGAAACCTATGGCCCCCGGGTCTATCTTTATCATATTGTTCTCCTACTACTTTGCTATTTACTTTGCCTTTATTTTACTTTGCATCTTTATCATAAAAATACCAAAAATATTATCTTTATCATATCTATCAGATCTCACTCTTGTAAGTGGCCTCATAGGGATTGACAACCCCTATTTGCGTTGGTTGCGAGGATTTATTTGTTTTGTGCAGGTACGAGGGACTCGCGCGTAGCCTCCTACTGGATTGATACCTTGGTTCTCAAAAACTGAGGGAAATACTTACGCTACTTTGCTGCATCATCCCTTCCTCTTCGGGGAAAACCAACACAGTGCTCAAGAGGTAGCAATCATAAATCCACAATTCATCGGATCTTGACAAACACACCGCAAAAGAAGATTACATCAGATAGATATCCAAGAACATCGATGAGAACATGGTATTGAGAATCAAAGAGAGAGAATAAGCCATCTAGTTACTAGCTCTGGACCCGTTGGTCTGAGGTAAACTACTCACGCTTCATCCGACGGGCAATAGAGTTGATGTAGATGCCCTTCGTGATCGAATCCCCCTCCGGCAGGATGCCGAAAAGGCCCCAAGATGGGATCTCACGGGTACAGAAGGTTGCGGCGGTGGAAAAGTGTTTTCGTGGATGCTCTGGTGGTTTGGGAATATAAGTGAATATATAGGAGGAAGAACTATGTCAGGAAGGTCATGAGGGGCCCACAAGGTAGGGGGTGCGCCCTACCCCCTGGGTGCGCCCTCCACCCTTGCCGTCGCCTCGTGGTTGTTCTGTCTTGAACTCCAAGTCTCCTGTGTGTCTTCTGGTCCAAGAAAAATCATCGCGAAAGTTTTATTCCATTTGGACTCCGTTTGGTATTCCTTTTCTGGCGAAGCTCAAAATCAAGGGAAAAACAGAAACTGGCACTAGGCTCTAGGTTAATAAGTTAGTCACAAAAATAATATAAAATAACATATTAATGCATATAAAACATCCAAAACAGATAATATAGTAGCATGGAACAATAAAAAAATTATAGATGCATTGGAGACGTATCAGCTGTCATAGCTATCAGCCGTTGCAAGAGATACGTCTTGTATCTTAATGCATATGGAAACCAAACTAACTTTAAATTCACATCTCCAAATGGTTTCATGGTGAGTCTCTTCACTCCAAAACTTCATCCCAAGTTACTACTACAACAACATATTCACCTTTGTGGATAGATAGCGGGGTCGGCAATTATTCCTTTTTGGACAACAAGGAACCAATTAGGCATTTGTTTCTTGATTGCCTGCTCACCAAGCTTCTACATCATATTGTCCATGTAGGCTTTAAGTTACCACCCCTACTAGTAGTATGGATTTTTTTTGGGGCACTGATTGGTTGGAGTTCACCACAAGTTGAAAGCACAAATTCGTGTGGGAGTTTGTGTTTTACTTTAAAAAATATGAAATTCTTGTTTTTCGGGCATAATGATTGTGTTTTTAACATCATAAAACTTCCCCTTTTTGCAGGTCATTTTCAAGGGTATTAACTGAATCATATGTGGTCCCATCTTCACCGACAGAAGGACCAGATGTCCACTGCCTCTCGATGCAACCCATGTTGGACGGTCCCTCGGGATTTGTTCAACCAATATTTGATGGCAGGCCAATAATATGATTTTGTGTAGCATCATGTTTCATATCTCTTATTCATGTCTCTGTTCTTTCTCCTTGGTTGGCTTGTGTGGCCTTTTTATTTTTTGTTTATGAACTTATGATGGATTGTGCAAACATTACAAATTGATGGTTGTGACAACGTGCATCGATTAGAGAGTGCCGGTCTAAGGGCATCTCCAACACTGACCCTCAAACTGCCCGCAACCGTCCAAAACGAGCAGTCCTTGCCATCCAACGCGGTACCCCATTGGTTTGCAGAGTGGTGCAGACGTCAATTTTCCCGCAAACAAGAGGCAAACCAAGGGGCTTTGCGGACGTCCGGGCAGCTGCCACACACGCGTTCGCCACCATGGACCCACCAAAAAATCTCTTCCGCACCCGCACCCTCTCCCACATGAAGTGGTTGCCGCACATACATGCTGGTCTGCACTGCTCCAGAGCACCAGTCCGCATTCATGCCGATCAAGAAGCGAGTGAGACCTCTCACTGGAGCTAATATTGAAGCGGCACGCCAGAGGAGAGCACCGCCAGGTCTCCACTTCTGTTCCAGTACTAGAGAAGCGTGACCGAACGAGACTAGACGACTCTACACCGCATTCATAAAGAGTGCCATCCGTTTGCCTTCCAGCATTAAACTGGCACAGAGACTGGGAAACCTACTCCGACACCCACATTGACACACCATGCCGCTTGTCCCGGCCGTTGCCCACTATTTAAACGTTGCCTCCTCTCCCGTCATGACCAACACCGCCGCATCATGTCCGCCATGACCGGGCCGGAGATCTAGAGCTATGTGGGAGAGCCTGTCGACGGGGCAGAAGCAGGAGTGGGTCGGCGTTGCGGCCGGCTAGCAGGCCCATTTGTGCGCGAGGACTGAGGGCGGCTTGTTGGCTAGCTCGCCGAAGGTCAGTGACAAGGACCGGACGATGGAGTAGGCTTCCGACAATGAGTCGGTGCCCCCGCCCGCGGAAGAGCAGCCAGTGCTGCATGTGTCAGTGTTCCCCGATGAGCACCATCTCGTGGAGTTGCAAATCGCCGGTGACCAGGCGAACGACGATGCCACCGTGGGCATGGTCGGTGAGGATTCAGGCTTCCTAAATGAGCAGCGGGTGTTGTACAAGTTCATGCGGAGTGCCCGATACATCCGTCGCGAGCGATGGTTGTTGCGCGTCCTGTGAGCGAAGAAAGACACCCTGTTCACGGAGGTGTCCGAAGAGGAGGCGCAGGCTACCACGGACGTCACCAGCTCCGCGTCGGCCGCACCGTCACTGCGGTTAGTGCCCCACCTGCACGACTATGAGGCCGACACGTCCACGCCCGTTGCCGTCGACACGGTGGACTCCGACGAGGAAGAGTAGCACATGGGCTGCCGCCATGGCTTGGGTCCACGAAGGCTGCTCCTATTCCTCCCCTCCCACAACTTCGCTTCCCGGGCCTCACGCCCGACCAAACGAGCTTGCCGGACATGAGGAAGACATGTTGTGGGACACGGAGGCTACCGTAGCCGACGATTACTTAGAATAGGTTAAAAAAAGCCTAGTCCACTATAATTTAGTTGAAATATGTCAAAAATGTAATGATTTTGGTCCGGTTTAGACGAAAATCATTTGGTTTGTATGAAAGTCGTGCGGCTTGATCAACTTCGCTTCAGAGTGTATACGATTGGATGGCCGGCTCCGTACCGTGTTTGTTTCAGGGGTCCTAGTTGGTGATGCCCTTGAAAGAGTATATATTGAGTTTATGACTTTATGTGCCATTATCCGCACAGAAGATTTTATACTGTTTATACATCAGTCACGCATCTATACATTATTTTGACAATTTTATTCATATTCGCCAAAACAAGAAGAAGGCGCAGGGATAGCTGGTGCCTTCAGCACTCCGCAGATTCAAGCACACAGCAAAAAACCTTGGCAATCTGAATCTAGCCCGTGTTCTGCATGCCGGCGGCGATGCCCTTCATGGTGAGGATGAGCGTGTCCTCCAGCCCCGGCGCGTACTCGCTCGCCGCGTTGAGCTTCACCAGCGACGCCGGCTGGTTCTCGTCGGCGAACTCCTTGGACAGCGGCGGCTGCGCCGTCACCTGGAAGCTGGGGTCCCTGATCCGCTTCAGCGTGTAGGCCTGGCACACGTTGAGGGTGGTGATGTACGGGTCGCGCAGCCGCAGACGCTGCTTCAGGTACGGGTCGTCTTCAAGCACGTCCCTATGTCCAGCAACCTGCACCACAAGAGACGATGGTTAGAAACCGCCATGAAATGTGGAGCTAGCTGGAATGTGAATCTTGCTCACCTGGACGAGCAGCTTCTTGGTGTCCTCGAAGTTGCTCCTCAGCTGCTCCCCGAGGGGCTTGAGCTCGTCGGCGACGAGCAGCTCGTCGTAGAGCGCGGCGATGCCGGGGTCTCCCTTGGCGAACACCATCTCCAGAAGGTCCAGCGTGACCCTGAAGAAGGGCCACTCGTTGTACATCTCCCTGAGAGCCTGGACGTTCCTGATGTCCTTTTGCATGATGTGCTTGAACGCGGCGCCGAACCCGAGCCACACGGGCAGGTGGAACCTCGTCTGCGTCCAGGCGAAGATCCACGGGATGGCGCGCAGCGTCTCGATGCCGCCGCTCGGCTTCCTCTTCGACGGCCGGCTGCCGATGTTCATCCTGCCGTACTCTGTCTCAGGTGTCGCCTACACAAGAGAGAAAATGGATTTGATTTTTCCGGAAGATCTTGTCATGAGCATATATAGTACGTACCGATCTGAAGTACTCGACGAATCGTGGTTCTTTGAAGACCATGGCGCGGTACTCCTCGGTGGCCACGACGGCCATCTCGTCCATGAGCGCGCGCCACTCGGGCTTGGGGGAGACCGGCGGGTGCATGCCGTGCTCCAGGGTGGCCGCCGTGAACCGCTGCAGAGTCCGGAAGCAGAGGTGCTCCTCGCCGAACGAGTGCTCGATCACCTCGCCCTGCACCGTCACGCGGAGCGACCCGTTCACCGTCTCCGGCGGCTGGGACAGTATGGCCAGGTGGGTCGGCCCGCCGCCCCTGCCGACCGTGCCGCCCCGCCCGTGGAACATGGTCAGCTTCACCCCGTACTGCTTCGCCACCTTGACCAGCTCCTCCTGCGCCTTGTACAGCTGCCACGCCGCCGACAGGCGGCCGGCGTCCTTGCCGGAGTCGGAGTAGCCGATCATGACCTCCTGCTTGCCGCCGATCCGGTCCATGTACCAGTCGATCGAGAACAGCCGCGCGACGGCCGCGGGGGCCGCCTCCAGGTCGGCCAGCTTCTCGAACAGCGGCACCACCCGGAGGGGGTGCCCCACGTGGCACTCCCGCTGGAGGAGCTCGACGGCGAGCACGTCGGACGGCGCCGTGGCCATGGAGATGATGTAGGCGCCGAAGCAGTCCGGCGGGAGCTCGGCGAGGACGCGGAACGTGCCGAGGACGTCGGCCACCTCCTCGGTCATGGGGAGGTCGCCGCCGAACAGCGGGCGCCTGCCCCTCAGCTCCGACAGCAGCCACTCCTGCCGCTTCTCCTCGGGCCACGAGCGGTACGAGCCGATGCCGAGGTGCGCGGTGATCGCGTCCAGCGCGTCGGTGTGCCGGTCCGACTCCTGCCGGATGTCGAGCTTGACGAGGGACAGGCCGAAGGTGGACACCTGGCGCAGGAAGTCGAGGAGGCTCCCGTCGGCGACGGTCTTGTCGCCGCAATCGCACAGTGACCGGTAGCACAGCTCGAGGGGCTCCAGAAACTGTCGGATCACAAAGGAAAATGTGTTATGATCAACAACATCACAACGATCATAACCACATGCGGGAACAATGGATGGATGGATCGCCATGGACGCGTGCTGGTTTGGTTACCTGCTCGACATCGGTGAAGGTGGAGTCCGCGGGGATGTCAGAAGTTCCACTGGTGAGAAGATGGCGGGAACGTTCGCGCGTGTAGTACAGTTTGTCCCGCACATAGCCCAGTATCACACGGTAAGGTTCAGTTGGGGGAACTTGCTTCCAGAACTCTGCATCAACAGCTCACATTTTTAGTATTGAAATAGACAGGATTAGCAGGGCAAATTCATGACGAATAGTATTGCACACGACTGTCAAAGCTAAACTGATTGACAAGGCAAAATAACCACGGATGGCAATTCAAGATCCTTGAAACAACACACTGGTACAGGGATGCAAAATAATTTTTGAAATGGATAAAAAAAACTACTTTGTCTCACCTATGTAATGTTTTTCAGCTTTCTTTGAAGCGCGGTGTAGTTCCTCAGCGCGGACACGAAGTTCATCGTTGCATCGCCACATGGAGAGCTGCCAAATGTACATAAAAAGCAATTGGCATTTGATCCTGCAAACAGAGGGAACTAAACGGGCAAAGCAAGATGGGGATGGAGAAACTTTCAAGCTATACCTCGAACATGAGCTCTTCAATCTGTGAGAAGTGCAAGTTAGCAGCCATCATTCTGGCCAACAGGCATACATCCCTTGTCACCTCCGGTGTGACTCTGGGGTTTCCTATATAACCAGTGAGAGAGTTTCAGAAAAAGGTGTTACCACCAAGACTGAGAAAAATAGTTGTAATTGACACCCAATATTTATACAGAGTTAAATAGAGTTGGCCCCTCAAGGAAAAATAAACAGAGTTAAATAGAAACAACACATGGGAAGAGAAATTCACCATCGCGGTCACCACCCATCCAAGAAGAGAACTGAATTAGAGGAGCATTGTATGGAAGACGCTCGTCGATTCCAATATTCTTAAGAGCTGTGTCCACACGGCGTAGGAACTTGGGTACACCCTTCCATATTGTTTCATGGAAGTAACTCATCCCGGCACGCATTTCATCCTGTGGAGTGGGCTGTGTTCTCCGGATTTCGTCAGTTCGGAAAGCAGCTTGAATCTGCAAGGGGCCAACATAAGGCGTTAAGATTTGCCCAACCAAATTAGCAAAAATACGATTACTAGTTTATGGCAGAAGAAGATAAATATAAGATATAAAGATAAATATTCCGGATTTTAGCAGATTTCTTACCTGGAAAACAGCATTCAAATACTTATAACATTCGAATTGCATGGTTCAGTGAGAAAATAAACGTAGTACGTAAAATGGTGGTAGGGAATGTAGGTTAGACGAAGGGGGCTACATTGTTCACCAAAAGTAAGATCTGGTGTGTACAAAGTACAAACAATGTAATAATTTTTACAAGAACCTTGACACGCTTGCCCACCATTTAATCAAGCTGTTTTTAATCGATGTACATTTTTGCCAGAAAGACCTACTTTCTCACAAGTTTAAAATAATGTCGTGGTGGCAATGAAGAATTTTCCAAATGGTGGTGTAGTGTGACAATTTTATGAACAAATAACTATACTTCCAATGCAAAGCAACTGATTCGGTCATATTTATGTATAGCTGTAGCCTGCGGGTGCTCAAAATTTGACAATTTCTGAAATTTTGGTAGGTACCAATTAATTTTCATCTCAAAGTATAAAATTAAATGAAATAAAAAATTGTTGGGCTTCATCTAAATGCAATGAAAGTTGTGCACAATAACTGTAAAGTAATTCCTGAAAATGGATATTTCAGTGAGGACCGAAATAAAAAGAAAATTTAACCAAAAGTCTAAACCCTACTGAAGCAAATATTTTTTGCGAAGCATCATTCTAAATCTCGAGGGTTGTTCTGCAACACAGCAGCATTTCCCTGTAGTGTTGAGGATCCTACTAAACCAAACTGTTTGTCTGAACTCCTAAGGATTGAGCAGTATTCCCTTATTTTGCAGGTGAGGAATTGACAAGTCAATTAATGTCGGAGCCCCATGATAGTTATCTCATATTAATAGAGGCTTGTGGTGGAGACATTTAAAACTAAGACAATCAATATTTATAGTATAAGTATACAAAGTGGTCTTGAATTCCAATTTTTGAAATATTTCGACCACAACCGAAGTCGCCAAAATTCAGTGAATTTAAGTGATTTCTTTTGCATTTCGGCCAAATGACCGAACATTCACTTGAAATTCAACCAAAACTTTGAAAATATTACAAAATATTTTGATGATTATTTGAATTCATGTGTACTACTGAAATGGCTGAAATATTTTGACCGAAGGACAAAAAATTTGACGTCTACTCAAATTATTGAAACTCAATGAATTTGTCGACATCTCATTGAAACTTAAAAGGTAAATTATAATCAGAAGTGCGGAAATAACAGGTGGAATCATAGCCCACCCCAGAAGATTACTCAATTACTATGAAATTTCTGTTCATGACATCTTGCCAGGAAAATACTCTTTTTTATAGTAAGTGGCACACAACTATGACATTACTTTTCTATAGGAAAACCAAAGAATCCTCTGATTCGTCAACTACATGGATCTAGTGAAGTCAATCACGGCACTTCATACAAATAGCCAGTATAATATACAGCATACCATTGGCGAGCCAGTACAATATACTACATCATACCATTGGCGATTCATGCAAAGGCATATGCTCTTTCTTTAATGCAAAACCAAAGGGAAGATGAACTAAAACTCTGTTAATTACAGTATATATTGTAAAGTGGAAGCGTATACGCTCAAGAATTCCCTTAGACGCCACGTGTCCACACATTTAATCTTAATCATTCCATCACTGTAGATGATTGAACAGAAAGATCAAGATGGCAGGAGACGACTGAGGAAGGGACAACTCCAGCATGTCACCATGCTAGTATATTCACCACAAAAGAAAACAGCATGGTTCCTACACCCCTCAGACTGACAAGAACAGCACGGTTCGCCTCAAACAATAACATTATGGACCCCTCGGTTGGTTTGGTGGATTCGAAATTATGATGGCGTTGAGCAGCAATTGCAAAATTGATGGCGGTGCTCCTAGGAAACATTTCTCCAACATTTTGGATTTAAAAAGCAAAATTCTCATGCATGCATATATGATTGTGTTTTTTCCTCGAAGAGGAGGAATAACCCCGGCCTCTACATCAAGCGATGCATGTATGGTTGTGGTTGTGGAACATAGTATATACTGTACCTCTCTCTGAAGAGCCTCGTCGAGCTCTTGCTTGTCGTCGGCGGTGATGTCCTTGGCGTACAGCTGCCTCAGGCAATTCCGTATCCTGCGCGTACAGAAGCTCGATTACTCTGTTAATAAGCTTCGAAATGCAGCAGAAATTTACCCTGTTCATTTTAAGGCAGCCGGGCTCAATGGACTATAATTTCAAAGAAAAAAATCGACCTGCCGTGCTTCTGGAGGAGCGACCGCCGGATGGACTGCGTGGGGTGGGCGGTGAAGACGAGGTCGACGGTCTGGTTCTTGAGCGCGTCGAACACCTCCTCGCGGGTCTTGCCCAGGTCGGACACCAGCCGCTTGAGCGTCTCCTCGATGTCCGACTCAGTGGTGGCGGAGGCCTCGTCCGCGAAGTCCCCGCGCTTGAGCTTGTTCCTGCGGCGGTTCGCGATCTGCACCTCCTCGGCGAGGTTGGCCAGGTTGAGCATGTGGGAGAAGGAGCTGGCCACGACGATGGAGTCGGCCGGGGCCAGCCCCGTGAGCCTGCCGCCGAGCTCGTCCAGCCGCGCCGCGTCGCGGTCGCCCTCGTACTCCGCCGCCACCTCGTAGCAGTCCTGCACCTGCAGCGAGCGACGGCCGGCCGGCGAGGTCAGGCAGGCTCTCATGCGCGGCAGGGGAGGGAAAGGTCAGTGGAAAGTACGGATTAAGAGTACGTACGAACTCGCGGAGGTGTGGGCCGTGGAGGTCCTGGAGGATGTCGAGGAAGCGGTCGACGAGGAGGGCGTCGTACTCGACGAGCTTGTCGTCCTCGGAGACCTTGCCGGGGGCGAGGAGGCGGAGCTGCGCGTCGATGGAGTGGTGCCGCTCCATGGGAGCCGCTGAGGATGACGACATGTCCTTGTTCGCGCCGAGCAAAGGAGGAGGAAGCGGTGTGTGCCTCTCGCGCTCTCCGTCGGTCGGACGGACGGACGGACGGACAGTGTGTTGTGTCGTGTGTATGGCTGCGAGTGTGGATGGGATGATGGGGCAGTGGCCTGTCGTGGGCGTATAATAGGCGCCGGACGGTGGTGGTGTGTGTGACTGCGGAGTGTGTGCACGGGAAAAGTACGGCCCTTGGCGGTTGGAAAGGCGGCTTAAAGCGGGTGCACGGGCGCCCAAAACTAATCAAATTCTCCTTTACGATTTTTTTCAATCTATTCATCTTCAGTCATGACAGTACAACAAACATCAGAAATAATAAAAATTATATCCAGATTCGTAAAACATCTAGCGACGAGTACAAGCACTGAAGCAAGCCGAAGGCGCACCGCCGTCATTGTCGTGGTTCTAAGACTGACGGTAGAATAGGGGGGGGGGTGAGAATGTAGAGGCAAGATTCTAGCTATGGAGGAGTTGTACACACGAGTTTTATGAGTTCAGGCCCTTCTCGAAGGAAGTAACAACCCTACGTCTCGGAGCCCTGAGACGGTCGACTGAATATATGTGTGTGAATTACAGAAAGTGCGAACCCTTGTCCCAGAGGAGGGGGTGGCTTATATAGAGTGCGCCAGAACCCCTGCTCCCCTCCGTTACATAGGGTTCAATGTTCATAAAGGAGGAGCGTTACTGGTAACGTCTGCAGTAAAGTGTATTAAATGCCCATAAAGCTATGGTTTAAGTCCTGACCGTTGCAGAGTGGAGGGTTTCTCATCTTCTGGTGGTCGAGTGTCTTCAAGGTGGTCGAGTGAGTATATCTTCACGGTCGAGTGGATGATGGTTTCTCTTCGACTGCTTCTGATTCTTTGTAGAAATGTCCTTGGGGAGGGTATGTTGGACAGATCCATGACCCTACCCTAGATACATAACTTCATCATTAGCCCTCGAATGGATCAGGGTTTGAGTGGGGAAGGAGTTGGGAACACTTCCGACCCATTCTTTGTGTTATGAGTATATCTTGTTTTGGAACAATGAGTTGAGGTGACGACGTCGACTCCTTTCTCAGTCGCCTTGGTCCATTCTTGATTTTTGTCGAGTGAATTTCAATGATAGAATTCCGAATATGATGTAGAGGATGTTTGTCTTCAGTCTGACAGGTTGTTCTGCTCTCCGCGGATCTCGCGGGATTCGAATTTTGGGAAGTGCGCCAGACGGACGGAACCGAGGTTATCGGGACGGATTAGGCAAGTCTTCTCGATCCTCGCGCCACCTTTTTTTCCACGTACTGCGCGCGCGACTGTTGCGGGATTTGTTTATATTTCCTGGGTCCACCGGTCAGTCACTCGGGTGTCGACCTTATAAAAGGTCCCGGACCAGGCCTCTGCCCCGTGCGCTCCCATTCTTTCTTCTTCTTCTCCCAATCTCTCTGCCGCACTCGCTTCTGCTCTTGTCGTCGGACTCTCGCTCGGGCTCGATCCGTCGCCATGGGGAAAGAGAAGACGGTGGCGCTGGAGCGCGCAAAGAAGGCGACCGCAAAGGCGAAGGGCAAGCGGACCAGTCGGGGCGGGTCCTCGTCGAGATCCGGCCTGCCGCCGGGCTGGATCCAGGGCGACTGGATCCGCTCGACAATCACCCAGGATGACCTCGATGACCTGGTGGAGGGGGGACTGGTCCCCACAAGTTGGCACGGCTCCCGGGGAACGAAACCGAGCCGCAGCCAAGGAAGGGTGAGTGTGTTCCCTTCGCCACCCATGTAGATCGCGGATTCTCACTGCCTCCTCATCCTTTCTTCCGGGGTTTTTTGAACTTCTTTGGGGCTCAACTCCACTGTCGGTGTCAAAACCGGCGGATCTCGGGTAGGGTGTCCCGAACTGTGCGTCTAGGCCGGATGGTAACACGAGGCAGGGAACACGATGTTTTACCCAGGTTCGGGCCCTCTTGATGGAGGTAAAACCCTACGTCCTGCTTGATTAATATTAATGATATGGGTAGTACAAGAGTAGATCTACCACGAGATCAAGGAGGCTAAACCCTAGAAGCTAGCCTATGGTATGATTGTTGTATATGGAGTTGATTGCCTACGGACTACAACCCTCCGGTTTATATAGACACCGGATAGGGTTAGGGTTACATAGAGTCGGTTACAATGGTAGGAGATCTTGAATATCCGCATCGCCAAGCTTGCCTTCCACGCCAAGGAAAGTCCCATCCGGACACGGGACGAAGTCTTCAATCTTGTATCTTCATAGTCCAGGAGTCTGGCTGAAGGTATTGTCCGGCTACCCGAACACCCCCTAATCTAGGACTCCCTCAGTAGCCCCTGAACCAGGCTTCAATGACGACGAGTCCGGTGCGCAAATTGTCTTCGGCATTGCAAGGCGGGTTCCTCCTCCAAGTCCTTCATAGAAGATTGTAAACACCAAGAGTAGTGTCCGGCTCTGCAAAATAAGCTTCCACATATTGCCATAGAGAGAATGATATAAACACAAATCAAATCTGCTGACATATTCCGCAGTGCGTCATCACACTACGGCCAAGTCCTTTACTCGAATCGTTTTTACTTTTCCACCTCAGCATGTTTTGCGAGGCGGTTTCCTTGGCACGTCTTGTCAAAGCAGAGATCGTGTACCCCCTTTACGGGATTCTCATCAATACGGACGTGGGTAACCCAACCGCACCATTTATCACAGCGCTTGGGAGGCAAGCGAGTTTTACTAGGCTGGTGGGGACGCACAACCGCATCCGCCCATATAAGGGGATAAGGATCCACCTTTTTACCTACGCCTTCTTCCTCCTTTGCCTATCCATCTCCTGCGCACTCGAGCTCCAGCGCCCAAGCCCGCACTTCCCACCTCAACCTTCTCCAGCAATGTCCGGAGCGGGAGGCAAGTGGATGGTCTCCTCCGCCACGGAGGGCCAAGTCAAGAAGCTAAGGAAGGCCGGATACCTGTCTAAGGACATCGCGCACCGGCTTCCCGAAAAGGGGCAGCTTCTCCCTACCCCAAGGCCCCATGAGAGGGTAGTATTTCTTCCCCACTTCCTCCGCGGACTGGGTTTTCCACTCCACCCATTTGTCCGGGGGCTCATGTTCTACTACGGCCTGGATTTCCACGATCTGGCCCCGAACTTCATCCTCAACATCTCGGCGTTTATCGTCGTGTGCGAGGCTTTCCTCCACGTCCGCCCTCATTTCGGCCTCTGGCTCAAGACCTTCAACGTCAAGCCCAAGGTGGTGCGCGGTAGCCAGGCGGAGTGCGGAGGCGCCATGGCGGGCAAGATGGCCAACGTCCTATGGTTCGAGGGCTCTTTTCTGGAGACCCTAAAGGGGTGGCAATCCGGGTGGTTTTACATCACCGAGCCACGCGATCCGAACTGGATCGCAGCCCCCGAGTTCCGATCTGGACCCCCCACGCGGCTTATGTCCTGGAAAGAGACGGGCCTGTCGTGGGGTGACGAAAAAGAGGTGACCGATTGCAAACATGCATCCAGTCCCTGGTGAACAAGCCAATCCGGCTTGTTAATGTAATCCAGGTTATGCTCGTCCGCTGGATCCTCCCGTGCCAACAACGAGATTTTAATCTGTGGGAGTTCGACCCGGCGCAGCACCAAACCCTTAGCAGGCTCTTCGACACGACGTACGAAGATGCCTGGAAGGTGCTATTCAAGGGCGCCGAGGCTCCCGCATCCGCTTCCGAGGACCACGGATACAGCTCGCAGCGTCACGCTAGCGAGGTAAGCTATCTTCACCTTTTACAGGATGTTAAGCTTTTTTCATAGTTTGACTCTATGCGGGATCTAAACTCCCTTACCTTTGACAGGCTTGGCGAGCGATATCCGGACCGATTAACTGTCCGGATCCGCTGCCCGAAGACCCAGCCCCAGCTCTACTAGTGAGGCTGCTGGTTCCGGCGCCTTATGTGGTGCCAGAGAAGAAGGCCAAGAAGAAGAAGGCCACAGGGACTCGAAAGAGTGCCCGCAACGTGGTGGTGTCGGACTCGTCATCCGGCGAGTCCGAGACGCCCTCTTCCCGTGAAAACGAGGAGGAGGAAGAAGAAAACCTCCCCCCCCCCACGGAGGGAGGAGAGAAGAGGAAGGCCGCCCCAACGGGGGAGGCCGAGGGGTCTAGGAAAAGGAAGACCCCTCCGCCGGACTACGCCCCCAACGCCGAAGAGGGCAAAGAGGAGTGGCCAAATAGGGCCAAGCGTCCGGCAAAATCATAAGTTCGGATATCAGAATAACTCATGATGTTCCTTTATTGCACAGCTTTCCCTAATGTCAAATGTAATTATGCAGTCCGCCCCGGGCCGAATTCGACGAATCGTCGGGCGGCTCCCTGGACTCATCGGACGTGAACTCAGTTCCGCCCGCTGTCTCCCCCCGCAATGCAGACGACGCCGAAGTGGCGTCGCGACAAGCTCTGGGGCAGGAGGAGGTGGTCCCGGAGGAGCCGCAAGGCAACCTCCCAGACTCCATGAGTGAAGAGGATAAGGCCCCCCAGGGCTCCAAGTCCGGCTTTGTGCCGGACACCGCGCCGGAATCTTCCACAGTTCCGGACCGCGGTAGGGAACTCCTTCCAAGAGGAGCAAGCCTTCTGAGCCGGCGGCCTCCGTCCAACCGGAGGTGCCGGACAATCTGCTGGAGGTGCTTGACGGCGCCTCCATCGACGAGGGGCACCATACTATTATGAGTACGGTGATCCAGAAGGTTCAGTCCGCCAAGAGCGGACTGACTGAAGCTTGCGCTAGCCTTCTAACAGGCTTCGAGGTAAGTAAAAATATGTAAAAATATTACTGCATAGACAGTAGCCCCTGATGCTCTGTTTGGCGTTCGGAAAGAAAAGCCGAATAGAGGATCTATTAAATTTCGCAGGAGTCTAACAAAAAGAGTCAATATGCGTATGCAGGCTTCGCTGCTATCCACCGCCGCACTGACTGCGGAGGTGGGTGTCCTGAAGCAGGACCTCGAGCGGACCGAGCAAGAGCTCGGCCTTGCCAAGCGGCGGCTCGAGGAGAGAGAAGGTAAGAAATACCTTACAGAAAAAGTGCCTATAAAAAGGCGTGATTGCAAAAAAATAACAGGATTGTACTGCTTATTGTAGGGGCCACGACTGAGGTGGAGACCCTTAAGCAGGCGCTGTCTGAGGCTGAAAAGAAAACGGCCGCGGAGCGCACCGAGCGAGACAGACTTGGGGCTCAGGTCGGCGAGGTGCGGCTAGAGCTTCAGGCTCTCATGAAAAAACATGAGAGTTTGGAGCTTGAGTCAAAGGCGCAAGTATCCGAGCTCGCGACGGCCCTTGAGACTGCCAAGTCTGCCAAGGCCAAAGCCCAAAAGGCCCTCCAAGAGTTGGAGGAGATGAGGAAGATAGCAGCGGGTAAGGCATTCTTCATGCAAAGCAGAAATATAAAAGTAAACTACTTGTTACTTACCCGAATCCGGAGCTCTCCAAGGGCATTCGCAGATCTTCCCCGCAGCGTATCCGACGTCGCCGCATTCTACCGAGCTGAAGAGGGCAGCTCGACGGAGAAGGTGTTCTGGTCTCAGTATTCTGAGGCCGGACACCCTGTGCCTTTGAGCGACCAGCTGAAACAGCTGGTCGAGCTCCACAAGGCGGCCGAACAGGCCATGAAGGGCTTCATAGTTCGGCTGTGGCCCGGAGAGGCCCTGCCTGGGAGCTATTTCGGGCTGGTGCGGCAGCTGGTGGAGGCCTGTCCGAGGCTCGAAGTCATCAAGCGCTCCGTCTGCATCGAAGGTGCCCGTCGGGCCCTTGCCCGTGCAAAGGTGCACTGGGGTAAGCTGGACGGTGAGAAGCTTGTGAAGGACGGGCCGCCGCCGGGGAAGGAGCATCGCAAGCCCAAGAACTACTACAAGGATGTTCTTGCAGGTGCTCGCCTTGTGGCGGATGAATGTACCAAGGATGTGATTTTTGAATGAACTCGCTCGTGTTTATCCTGTGCGCTGAAAACTTGTTCATATGCGCTAAGCAATGCTTATTGAATTTAAAATATTACTTTCTGTGCGGCCTTTTATCAAAAAATTGAGAGATGGCCAGTCATCGGCTTCTACCCCCATGCCACTAGTGCTGGGGTGTTCGGGATAAACCTGGGCGCTCTTTTTCCCATAGTTGGGTCCTTCGAGGGAGGCGCTCAGCACAACGAACCAGGCGAATCGGACTATAATGCTTGAACACTCTCACTTAGCCATAGAACTCTATAATTTTAAATTTCGGTGAAGCCCCTAGTTCGGAAGGCCGAGTTCGGGGCGCTATCCACGCCTTGGCCGGACAAAGCCAGCTCCTCGCTCGAAGCGGCATAAGTCTTTAGGGACTCGAAAAACCTCTCGAACAGCGACCGGTCTCTCGCCTCATCATGACAGTCAGTTTTAGCTTTCTCCACTGAGGTGCTTAACCCAGCTGAACCGGGGCACAATCGCAGTGGTTCTCCTAGTGCTACCTTAGCCGATAGAGCGGAACATAAGGCACCAAAACATAGGAGCCGGGCAAACCCAACTATTGACCCAAATCATGATTCGGAGCCGATGCATATAGTGCTATAAGTTCGGGGTGCCGCACTTGTGAAAGTGTACGGACTTCTCACACCATTATGAGGGGTACTGAAGCCCCTGGCGTGTTTGCCGTACCATGGTGTACGGGTGCAATCATGTCATTTAATAAACATAAATGTGAAAAGAAGATAATGCAAAAAATAGACAAGAAGCTAAGCATTGTTTATAGAGAGGCTATTTATCAAAGCCGAACGATACAAATAGTGCGGTAAGCAAAAGATATTGGACTATTCAGTATGTCCTGACCAGGGGCAGGCCGCGGAATTGTATTTAAAACAGGTATACCGCTCGTAACAGAGACCACCTGGGAGTTCCATAATGCGGCATGGCTTGTCTGCCTCCCTGGATCTTGCATCGTTTGTGCGGCAGTCGAATTGCCGAACAGGTCGTCCAAAGTATGGAGTCCTGAAAGTAAGAAAAAATTAAAAAAAGAATCCGGCAGCCCCTAGTACGTTTTAAGCCGTATTTTGGGCGTGCCGTTATTGTGCCCCTTCCCCTGTGCCCATGGTATTTCAAGGGCGTAGTTATGTACGCGAGGTACTGGTTTCGCTATGTCACGAAAGCTGGGGTTGGGGACGCATTGCTATGCTTGCTCAGAGTGTGTCAGGCGGTCCTGCTGTGGGTTACTCCGGGCGCGCTTGGCAGTGTCTGGCTTTTTAATGGCCGGACTGGAGAATTGCCTGAGAAGGCTACTTTGTACCTCTGCTGCGAGCGCCGCCGTATGCTCCTCCGTACGGAGGGAGCGTTCGGTGTTTCCGTTGACCGTAATTACTCCTCGAGGGCCTGGCATCTTGAGCTTGAGATATGCATAGTGCGGCACCGCATTGAACTTTGCGAATGCGGTTCGTCCGAGCAGGGCGTGATAGCCACTGCGAAACGGGACTATATCGAAGATTAACTCTTCGCTTCGGAAATTGTCCGGGGATCCGAAGACCATGTCAAGTGTTACTGAGCCTGTACAGTTGGCTTCTACACCTGGTATAACGCCTTTAAAGGTCGTTCTTGTGGGCTTAATCCTTGAGGGATCTATGCCCATTTTCCGCACTGTATCCTGATAAAGCAGGTTCAGGCTACTGCCGCCGTCCATGAGGACTCTTGTAAGATGAAATCCATCGATGATTGGGTCGAGAACCAGTGCGGCGAAGCCGCCATGACGGATGCTAGTGGGATGGTCCCTTCGATCAAAAGTGATCGGGCAGGAGGACCATGGGTTGAACTTTGGGGCGACTGGCTCTATCGCGTATACGTCCCGTAGCGCACGCTTCCGCTCCCGCTTGGGAATGTGGGTTGCGTATATCATGTTCATCGTCCGCACTTGTGGGGGAAAGCCCTTCTGTCCATTGTTGTTCGGCTGCTTGGGCTCCTCGTCGTCGCTGTGCAGCCCCTTGTCTCTATTTTCGGCCCTTAACTTGCCTGCCTGCTTGAACACCCAATAATCCCTGTTAGTATGATTGGCTGGCCTTTCAGGGGTGCCATGTATCTGGCACAAGCGATCGAGTATTCGGTCCAAACTGGACGGGTCTTGAGTATTCTTTTTGAATGGCTTTTTCCGCTGTCCGGATTTATAGCCTTTGAATCCGGCATTGACTGCCGTGTCTTCATTGCTGTCGCTGTTAACGCGGCGTCTTTGCTTATTCCGACGTGTCCTGCCACTTTTGTCCTTGGTATCCGAATTACCAGGGTTCTTTGATAAGTTGTTACTGCGAGCTAGCCAGCTGTCTTCTCCCACGCAAAAGCGGGTCATGAGTGTCGTGAGGGCTGCCATGGATTTCGGCTTTTCCTGTCCCAGGTGCCGGGCAAGCCACTCGTCGCGGATGTTATGCTTGAAGGCTGCTAGGGCCTCTGCGTCCGGACAGTCGACTATCTGGTTTTTCTTTGTTAGGAACCGTGTCCAGAATTGTCTGGCCGATTCCTCTGGCTGTTGAATTATGTGGCTTAAGTCATCGGCATCCGGCGGTCGCACGTAAGTGCCCTGGAAGTTGTCGAGGAATGCGGCTTCCAGGTCCTCCCAAGAACCGATTGAGTCTGCTGGCAAGCTGTTAAGCCAATGCCGGGCCGGTCCTTTAAGTTTGAGCGGGAGGTATTTGATGGCGTGTAGATCATCGCCGCGTGCCATGTGGATGAGAAGGAGATAATCCTCGATCCATACTGCCGGATCTGTTGTGCCATCATATGATTCAATGTTTACGGGTTTGAAACCCTCTAGGATTTTATGATCCATTACTTCATTCGTGAAGCATAGCGGGTGTGCGGCGCCTCTGTACTGGACTACATCACGACGCAGCTCGGAAGAGCTATGTCTGTTGTGTTCGGCCCGGCCGGATTTGTTGTATCCGGAGTGAAGATCATTGTCACATGTCGTAGGGCGTCTGCGTGATCCGTAGATCGATCTTGTTTGTCTTGCCTTATCCTCCAGTATGTCTCGCAGGTCGGGCGCATTTTCCCGTGCCTTAGTTGAGCGGCGTCGGGGCATGGCTTGGGTGGAGGGCCGAGAGGCCTCTCTGTCGCGGCCTCGAGGTGGCCGGTCTGCCATGTCATGCGCTGGTGGTGTAGGTGCTTCCTCCTCTGATTGGGGTAGCAGCCTGCGCTTTTGGGTAACTCTTGGAGGGGCGTTCGAGTTCATACTCTTCGGCTGCAAGGACTTCAGTCCATCTGCCAGCTAGCAAATCTTGGGCAGCTCTAAGTTGTTGCTGCTTTTTCTTGAGGCTGCTTTCCGTGGCTAAAAGCATGCGTTTAAAACGCTCTTGTTAGGCGGGGTCTAATGGTATGACAAATTTGTCGTCATCGAGGCTTGCCTCGTCTTCAGAGGGAGGCGTATAGTTATCATCCTCGACCTCTCGGTCTGCCGCTCTCTCATGAGGGCTGGCTTCTCCATCTTCCTATGCCGAATCTTGTTGAGGTGGGTGTTCTTCGGCGCTATCCGGGGTAGTATTATCTCCCGTGCCGGAATCACGGTTTTTGCTTTGGCGGGATTTAGAGCGGCGCCGCTGACGCCGGCGCTTTGGCTATTTCTTGGGGGCGTCATCCCCCACTGTTCCATCGCCATCTCCATCTTTTGGAGTATCCACCATATATATGTCATATGACGAGGTGGCCTTCCAGTGCCCTACAGGTGCTGGTTCCTGTTCGTCTCCTACATCGTCGTCCATGTCGTCGATATCTTCGGAGCTGAAGTCAAGCATGTCGGTTAGATCATCGATAGTGGCTACAAAGTGGGTGGTGGGTGGGGTTTGAATTTCCTCATCGTCCGTATCCCACCCTCACTGACCGTAGTCCGGCCAGGGATCTCCTGATAAAGAGAGAGAGACTTAAGAGAATTTAGGATGTCGCCAAAAGGCGAATGCTGAAAGATGTCTGCGATGGTGAACTCCATTATCGGCGCCCAATCGGATTCGATTGGCAGGGGAGCGGGGGGTTCGGAGTCCGGGGAGGAGTCCGGATCCTCGGAGTCACGGGTCGTGCAGAGTGCGGGGCTAGCGTTCGGCTCGATTGCTTTTGGGATCGCAGCCCCCGAGGTGACGTCTAACCGCTCATCCTCGATTGGCGCAATAGGCTCCGAGTTAGGGGTCGGAACTGATGCGGGTGCGGCCTCCAGGACACTGTCCGGGGGCAGAGCTAGATCATGCCCCTCGAGATAGTGCGGCGCGCTTGGCCGTGGCTCGAGCCCGTCGAAGATCAAGTCTCCGCGGATGTCAGCCGTGTAGTTTAAGCTTCCAAACCTGGCTTGATGGCCAGGGGCGTAGCTTTCGATCTGCTCCAGGTGGCCAAGCGAATTGGCCCGCAGAGCGAAGCCACCAAAGACGAAGATCTGTCCGAGGAGCAAAGTCTCACCCTGGACCGCATCATTGTTGATGATCAAAGGAGCCATCGGGCCTAAAGGCGACGACACAGAGGAACTCTCAATGAAAGCACCAATGTCGGTGTCAAAACCGGCGGATCTCGGGTAGGGGGTCCCGAACTGTGCGTCTAGGCCGGATGGTAACAGGAGGCAGGGAACACGATATTTTACCCAGGTTCGGGCCCTCTTGATGGAGGTAAAACCCTACGTCCTGCTTGATTAATATTGATGATATGGGTAGTACAAGAGTAGATCTACCACGAGATCAAGGAGGCTAAACCCTAGAAGCTAGCCTATGGTATGATTGTTGTATATGGAGTTGATTGCCTACGGACTACAACCCTCCGGTTTATATAGACACCGGATAGGGTTAGGGTTACATAGAGTCGGTTACAATGGTAGGATATCTTGAATATCCGCATCGCCAAGCTTGCCTTCCACGCCAAGGAAAGTCCCATCCGGACACGGGACGAAGTCTTCAATCTTATATCTTCATAGTCCAGGAGTCCGGCTGAAGGTATTGTCCGGCTACCCGAACACCCCCTAATCCAGGACTCCCTCATCCACCATTTCACTCCAAACACCATAGTCTATCTGGCCGCTTTCGTGTCGATGTGTGAAAACTTCTTGGGCTGTCGACCGCACTGGGGTCTTTTCAAACACATCTTCACCTGCCGCTCCTAGTCGATCAAAAAGGCCAAGTCGAGTGACGAGAAGACACAAGTGATCCAGATGTGCGGGGGTCTGGGGATCCAGATGAGGATCAAGAGTACTTTCCTAGCCATGATTCTTCCTGACTCGGTCCGGTGCTGGCAGTCGACTTGGTTCTACTACAAGGATCAGCCGACCCCGGGTCAATCGACTGGACTTCCTCCCTTTTCCTTGGCCCGAGTGGAGAAGCCTGCCCCCCTGAAGGTAGTTCCAGAAGAGAAGGCGCAGGTCAAGGTGTTGGTCGAGCGGGTCATCCAACTCATCCGCGACGGGGTGATCGGGATGGACCTGCTGGAGGTCTTTCTCGGTCGACGCATCCAACCGCTTCAGGAACGTGACCATCCGATGTGGATGTACTCTGGGCTCAAGGATTCCACTCGGATCCACCCGGAGGATGTCAGCGATGATACCTTGGAGAAGTGGTTGATGGGGATCACCAGCAACAAAGACAACCCTCAGGGGTCTAGGAGGGTGATTCCATTCGACAACTCGCACCAGCCGGAGCAGGTATAGTTCTGTTTTATCAAGTATCTTTCCGATTCACCGTGTGATATCTTGTTTATGGTCAATTGAATTTCCTTTGATCGTTGTCTTTTCAGGCCCTCATCGACATGTACTCAATGCCCAACGTAGTGTAGGACTAAGACGCCGCGGAAGAAGCGAGAGCGGCGAGGAGCATTCGGAGGCCGAGGAGGACGAGGAGAGCGATGAATCGACCGATGACGAAGAAGTTGACTCGCCCCCTCGCAGGGAGAGGAGATCCAAACACGCTCACGACCCGGCAAGTGCTCTGGACTTGGTGGCCGCACTGACTGGTCAGTCTTCGAAGCGTCCTAGGACGTCTTCCCCGACGCCGACTGAAAAGGCTCCAAAGCAGTCCAAAGTTGTCCCGCCTCCAGCGCCGAAAGCGCCTAAAGCTACCTCCTCCAAGCCGCCAAAAGGTTTGCCCAGGATCAAAGTGATTGTTCCTACTATCTCCGGGTAACCATCTGACTTGTCCTTCTCGTCGACTCAACTAACCGGACGTAACCGATTGAATGCGGGTCTTTGCAGTGCTGCTACATCAGGAACCTCTTCTCTCCAATACCGGACGAGGAAATGGAAGATGCGGTAACCTCCAACCCAGGTATAAACTCTTATGATTTTGTTCTTGATTCTTTCGTCGATTGCGTTCGAGTGGCTCACTTGGGGTCGAATGATCTACCTTGCAGCTCCACCCAACGTCATCGATCTTCTAGATGACGATGAAGATGTGGCTCTTAAGCCCAGGAAAAGCAAGAAGGTAGCCGCTGGTAGGATGTCTCGGCAAGAACCCACTACGACACCTCCCATCCGTCAACCTGAAGACGCGGGTAGGGCTTCTATGACCTTTGCTGCACCTTTGTCGAGTGAGCACCTTACACCGCCGACTGCACCTGTGATTCCTTCAGTCGTCCAACTCCACACCACGAAGCTCGAAGCTGCCACACCTGGGTCGTCTGCTCACTTTTTCACCAGCTATCCCGTCCCGAACAACCAGTCGGAAGCGGTTGCGGAAGCCATCCGACAGGCTGACATGATGATGGAGCGGGTGAAGACGGTGCATGAGAACAGCCAGGCTGCCTACGACGCTAGTGCTGCCCTTCGGGCCAATGTCCAGGTGAGTAGACTTTCCGACTGTTTTTTCTCTGTGAGGAAATGTTACTCGAAAAAATCTTCTTCTACACAGTTTGTTGTTGTTTTGCGTTGAATTAGAACACCCACTGGGTGTTTTTTTGTTTTTGGTAGTTTCGTTCTTCCACTCGGTCTGGGTGAGTGGGATCTGAACCGGTGGGGGCATGCTAAGTGCACCCACTCGGTGTAGTCCCCGAGACCGCGGTCGACTGCTGGCAGTCGACTGGGGTCTGAGTTCTTGTTTCCTTTCTTTTGTACTCCTTACACTCGACTCAGGCAGACCGGTCGAGTAATTTCGTTCTTCCACTTGGTCTGGGCGAGTGGGATCTGAACCGGTGGGGGCACGCCAAGTGCACCCACTGGGTGTAGTCCCCGAGACCGTAGTCGACTGCTGGCAGTCAACTGGGGTCTGAGCAGTTTTTTTTGGGCCGGCGGACCGGTCGAGTTGAGTCTTAGCCAGCGGGGGCACGCCAAGTGCACCCGCTGGGTGTAGCCCCTGAGACCGCAGCCGACTGTGTGTAGTCGGTTGGGGTCTAAGCGAACTTCTTTAGGTTTTATTCACTCGGAAGTAAACAACTTTTGATCTTATCGACTGATCCGTCTTTTGCCTTTTGCAGAAGTCTTGCACTCTCATTTCTAAGTTTGCTGAACTTGAGGAGAAGCAGAGGCAACTCAACCTCGACTTGGAATTAGCCCAGCAGAACCTGAAGAAAGCTCAAGACGAAGCCGCTGGTATGGAAGGTAACTGACTGTCAACTGACTTTCAATACATTTCTTTGATCTCTTCTTTGATTCGATTGCTTCTTTTGCAGAGAAAATGAAGTTGGCTCTGGAGAAGAAGAACCCGGACCTCGCCGCCGCGCAAAAATCAGCCCAAGATAAAACTGCTCTCACAGACCAGAAGCTTGCTTCAATCGGAACGCTAGAAGGAGAGGTGACCAAACTGAAATCTTGTCTTAATGAAGCTAACCGCGAAGTGACCAGTCTGAAGGACAAGGTCGTCCTGAATGAAAAGTTGGAGTCTGCGATCCGCAAGAGGAATGACATGGAAGCTTATCTGAGGACTCTTGCCAAGAAGCTTTATCTCACGCTGGAAGGTATTTCTTTTAATCCGACTGCGTTGATGCTTGCGATCGGACCTTGCTCGGTCGATTGACTAATTTGTTGCTGCAGAATTCTGTCAAGACTTCGACGAGGAAACTGGAAGGGTCGAGACGGGTCTGGAGCCTATCACTTCTCCAGTCTGCGATGAAACTGCAATGAACGTGCTCCGACTGGAGTCCCGTATCGCCAGCGCCACAAGCTACCTCGCGCGCCTGAAGGAGGTAGTCTCCCGAATCGACTCATCGCTTTGGCCGGGGGCGACGCTTCAGAATGACCTGGAATCCTTGATGACTCGACTGAATGAGATCCCTGACCGAGTGCAAGAATGGAAAAAATCCTTCGCCCGGTGTGGTGCTAATGTGGCGCTGTCCTTGGTGCGAGTCCATTGCAAGGAAGCTCGTGAAGACAAGTTGGCTGCGATCAAAGTCGCTAACACCAAAAAGCATGACTTCCAGTCCTTCATGGAAACTTTCATTGCTGCCGCCACTCAATTCGCTGATGGGATCGACCTGGACTCACTTGTGGCGCCTGCCAGCCCTCCTCCGACCGAGTGAACAAACTTATGAAACTTGAATCTGCTTTAAATTTGCCTCGGAATACCGAGTGATTGCTGTAACCGTTGAACCCTTCGGGCTTGATGCCTGAGCACTTTTGATTTGCTGCTTGGAACTTTTAGGATTTATCTGAATTTGGTTTATCTCCGAATGTGCTTGCGTTTGCCTTCGAATGGACTTTGCTCACTGCTTGGAATAGTCTTTATGCTTGCGGATAGGGATGGAGCGGACGTTGTACTTGTGTCATAGCTCCAAAGGATAAGGTTGCAGTTGACCTGCACCTCGTCATCCTTACGGATTGGGATGGAATGGACGGTGTACTTGTGCCGTAGCTCCAAAGGAGAAGGTTGCAGTCGACGTGCACCTTGTCGTCCTTACGGATAGGGATAGAGCGGACGTTGTACTTGTGCCGTAGCTCCAAAGGAGAATGTTACCGTCGACCTACACCTCGTTGATACGTCTCCGTCGTATCTACTTTTCCAAACAGTTTTGCCCTTGTTTTGGCCTCTAACTTGTATGATTTGAATGGAACTAACCCGGACTGGCGTTGCTTTCAGCAGAATTGCCATGGTGTTGTTTTATGTGCAGAAAACAAATATTCTCGGAATGACCTGAAACTCCACGGAACATCTTAGAAAAAATAATAAAAAATCCTCGCCAAAGATGAAGACCAGGGGGCCCACACCCTTCTCACGAGGGTGGGGGGCGTGCCCCCTACCTCGTGGGCCCCCTGGAAACCCTCCGACGCCAACTCCAACTCTATATATTTGCTTTCGGAGAGAAAAAAATCAGAGAGAAGAAATCATCACGTTTTACGATACGGAGCCGCCGCCAAGCCCTAAAACCTCTTGGGAGGGATGATCTGGAGTCCGTTCGGGGCTCCGGAGAGGGGGATTCGTCGCCGTCGTCATCATCAACCATCCTCCATCACCAATTTCATGATGCTCACCGCCGTGCGTGAGTAATTCCATCGTAGGCTTGCTGGACGGTGATGGGTTGGATGAGATTTATCATGTAATCGAGTTAGTTTGTTAGGGTTTGATCCCTAGTATCCATTATGTTCTGAGATTGATGTTGCTATGACTTTGCTATGCTTAATGCTTGTCACTAGGGCCCGAGTGCCATGATTTCAGATCTGAACCTATTATGTTTTCATGAATATATGTGAGTTCTTGATCCTATCTTGCAAGTCTATAGTCACCTACTATGTGTTATGATCCGGTAACCCTGAAGTGACAATAATTGGGACCACTCCCGGTGATGACCATAGTTTGAGGAGTTCGTGTATTCACTATGTGCTAATGCTTTGTTCCGGTTCTCTATTAAAAGGAGGCCTTAATATCCCTTAGTTTCCAATAGGATCCCGCTGCCACGGGAGGGTAGGACAAAATATGTCATGCAAGTTCTTTTCCATAAGCACGTATGACTATATACGGAATACATGCCTACATTATATTGATGAATTGGAGCTAGTTCTATGTCACCCTATGTTATGACTCTTACATGATGAACCGCATCCGGCATAATTATCCATCACTGATCCGGTGCCTACAAGTTTTCCATATACTGGTTCTCGCTTATTTACTTTCCCGCTGCTACTGTTACAATCACTACAAAATACCAAAAACATTACTTTTGTTGTCTTTACTTTTGTTGCTGCTACCACCACTATCATATTACTTTGCTACTAAACACCTTGCTGCAGATACTAAGTTTCCAGGTGTGGTTGAATTGACAACTCAGCTGCTAATACTTGAGAATATTCTTTGTCTCCCCTTGTGTCGAATCAATAAATTTGGGTTGAATACTCTACCGTCGAAAGTTGTTGCAATCCCCTATACTTGTGGGTTATCAAGACAAAATTCTGGTTCCGTTGCCGGGGAGCATAGCTCTATTCTTTGAGTCACTTGGGATTTATATCTGCCGGACACTATGAAGAACTTGAGAGATCCAAAAACCAAGATCTATCCCTCAACTACGAGGGGAGGTAAGGAACTGCCATCTAGCTCTGCACTTGATTCACCTTCTTTTATGAGTAAGTTTGCGACACCTACACCTGCTTCTGCTATTCGTTCCGATATGTCGCATTTTATTGATGATGCCACTTCTGCTATGCATGATACTTATGATGAAACTGCTTCTATGCCTGATACTACTGTGCCCCTTGGTGAATTTCTTGATGAACAAATTGCTAGGGCTAGAGAAAAAGAAATTATTGAATCTAAATACGATGATGATAGTGATGATGAAAATATGCATGTTATTCTCTGAGGGTTATCTTTTTGATATGGAATCTTTTGCCGCTATTTTAGCTTGCAAAGATAGATATGAGCTTTAAGAGGTTATTAATTAAATGGAACAAAGAATCACTTAGAGATAAAATGAGACCTGACCCCGCTTTTGCCACTTCACCTATTTGTGTTCCTGATAAGGATTATGAATTCTCTGTTGATCCTGATATAATTACTTTGGTTGAATCTGATCCGTTTTATGGCTATGAATCTGAAACTATTGTGGCACATCTTACTAAGTTAAATGATATAGCTGCCCTGTTCACTAATGATGAGTGATCGCGTTACTTCTATATACTCAAAATATTTCCGTTCTCATTAAAGGTTGATGCTAAGATATGGTTTAATTCTCTTGATCCTGGTTGTGTGCGTAGTCCCCAGGATATGATTTATTACTTCTCTGCTAAATATTTCCCTGCTCATAAGAAACAAGCTGCTTTGAGGGAAATATACAACTTCGTGCAAATTAAAGAAGAGAGTCTCCCACAAGCTTGGGGGAGGCTTCTCAAGTTACTTAATGCTTTGCCTGATCATCCTCTTAAGAAACCTGAAATACTTGATATCTTTTATAATGGACTAACTGATGCTTCTAGAGATTACCTGGATAGTTGTGCTGGTTCTCTTTTCAGGGAAAGAACACCGGATGAAGCTGAAATTCTATTGAATAATATGTTGACAAATGAAAATAATTGGGGACCTCCTGAGCCAACTCCTGAGCCCGCTCCTGCTCCAATTACTGAGCCCATTCTTAAACCAACTCCGAAGAAGAGAGGTGTTTTATTCCTCAGTCCCGAAGATATGCAAGAGGCAAAGAAATCTATGAAAGAAAAAGGTATTAAAGCTGAAGACGTTAAGAATTTACCTCCTATTGAAGAAATACATGGTCTTAATATACCGCTTGTTGAAGAAACTTATGATCTCAATTCTTTATTTACTGAAGAACCTCCTGATCCCGATATCCCGACACATGTAGTAAAGGTAAATTCTCTCTATAGATATGATAAAGCTGAAGTCCCTCCTACTAAAATTGCTAGTCAGTGCTTGGATGAGTTTGGTAACTTTATGTTTAAGTAAGGCGGCTTCAATGCTTATTTTGGTAGACAATTAAAAGAAAATGCTTATATGATTAGACGCTTGGGTGATTATATGGCTGATATTAAAGGTAAACTTAAACTTGTTAGCAAACATGCTTCTATGGTTACCACTCAAGTAGAACAAGTACTTAAGGCTCAAAAAGAAGTGCTTGATGAAATGAATAGTAAGAAAAATGATTATGCTGTTAGAGTGGCTACTAGAACTGGTAGAATGACCCAGGAACCTTTGTATCCTGAAGGCCACCCTAAGAGAATCGATCAAGATTCTCAAAGAAATAATATTGATGTTCCTAGTTCTTCTAAAAAGAAGAAGAAGAAAAATGATAGAACTGTGCAAACTTCTAGTGAACCTATTGCTGAACCACCTGATAATCCAAATGATATTTCTATGTCTGATGCTGAAACACAATCTGGTAATGAACATGAACCTAGTGAAAATATTAATGACGATGTTCATGATGATGCTCAACCTAGTAATGACAATGATGTAGAAGTTGAACCTGCTGTTGATCTTGATAACCCACAATCAAAGAATCAACATTATGATAAAATAGACTTTGTTGCTAGGAAACATGGTAAAGAAAGGGAACCTTGGGTTCAGAAACCCATGCCTTTTCCTCTGAAACCATCCAAGAAAAAGGATGATGAGGATTTTGAGCGCTTTGCTGAAATGATTAGGCCTATCTTTTTGCGTATGCGATTAACTGATGTGCTCAAAACAAATCCTTATGCTAAATATATGAAGGATATCATTACTAATAAAAGAAAGATATCGGAAGCTTAGATTTCCACCATGCTTGCTAATTATACTTTTAAGGGTGGAATACCAAAGAAACTTGGAGACCCCGGAGTACCTACTATACCTTGCTCCATTAAAAGAAATTATATTAAAACTGCTTTATGTGATCTTGGAGCCGGTGTTAGTGTTATGCCTCTCTCTTTATATCGTAGACTTGACTTGAATAAGCTGACACCTACTGAAATATCTTTGCAAATGGCTGATAAATCAACTGCTATACCTGTCGGTATTTGTGAGGATATGCCTGTTGTGGTTGCAAACGTTACTATTTTAACGGACTTTGTTATTCTTGATATTCCCGAGGATGATAGTATGTCTATTATTCTTGGAAGACCTTTTCTTAATACTGCAGGGGCTGTTATTGATTGCAACAAAAGCAATGTCACTTTTCATGTTAATGGTAATGACCATACGGTACACTTTCCGAGGAAACAACCTCAAGTTCATAATATCAACTCTATTGGAAAAATTCCATCGATTATATTTGGAGGTTTTGAATTTCCTCTTCCTACTGTCAAGAAGAAATATGATATTCTTATTATTGGGGATGTGCATATCCCCATTGAGGTAACTTAGTGTTATTCGAAATTTCTCCGGTTTCATGATTATCGGAATGAGTTTGTTAACAAGACTTGATCAACCTTGTTAGTGGATTCTTTTTGATGAGCATGAGATGGATGAAACTAGAAGCACAACCCTCTGTACCCTCTCTATATTTTCTGTTAATTAGTAGAAATAAAGTAAAAATAGTATTTTTCTATCTGTTTCCTGACTTATTCATGCAATATGAAAATATCCCGAAAATAAAAGTCCTCACAATGACATGCCAATTTAATATGATTTTTTCGGGAATATTTGAGGATTTACTGTGCAAAAATTACCGCGGGAGGAGCTGCCACCTGGCCACGAGGGTGGTGGGAGCCCCCCCTATAGGGTGCGCCCCCTACCTCGTGGGCCCATGGTGGCCCTCCTCCACTTATCCCAGCACCCATCTTCTTCCTCTATCTCACACAAACCCGAAAAACCAACTCAAGCACGAGTTCCAGCCACTTTTGCTGTGATTTTCGATCTCCTTGCTCAAAGCACCTCTCGCGAAACTGCTTGGGGAGATTGTTCCTTGGTATGTGACTCCTCCATTGGTCCAATTAGTTTTTGTTCTAGTGCTTTATTCTTTGCAAATTTGTGCTGCATAGGTGACCATGTTCTTGAGCTTGCATGTCAAATTTATATTGTTCCAAGTAGTTCTAATGCTTGATATAGGCTCTAGGCACTTGTAGGAGTAGTTGCTACCAATATTATTGAAGTTGGTTCACTTTTGTTTGAAGTTACTAAAAAATTCAGATTGTTTTAGAAAAAGAATGAGGAGATTTTTGAGGGGCTCTTCGAGCCAAAGCTCGAAGGAAAAGACACCGAAGCCTAAGTATAATTTGCCGTGCACCGCGGAGATTCGGGCGTGTGAATGGCCTTCTGAAGATTTCTTGAGAGCAGTCGGTATCTATGAAGATTTTCATGAATTGGCTCACAATGCAGGCCTCACCGCTTTCCTCCATGACAATCTGTTTATTCTTGGGATCCAGAGATGACTGTTAGCCAGTGGCAGTCATAATCTTCTTCTTCATCATAGTATGATCCCAACTATTCTTCCTCATCATAGTACGACTCCAGCAACTATTATTATGGATATCCGCCAGGCCAGCCGTGGCCATAGACCAACTTAGGCCAAAAGCCTAAGCTTGGGGGAGTACGTATTTCTCACCGACATTACATTTATGCTCACACACACTCATTGCTAGATGTCGGTGCTCATACTTTTTCACTGTAATATCCATGCTAGTTTATTTTCTTTTTCCTGCTTTCTTCTTGTGTGTTTGTTAAACCTTAAGAAAAACCAAAAAAAATTAGTAGTGGTTTATTTTTCTGCTGTAGTAGTAATAATTAAAAAGAAAACCCAAAAATATTTCCCGTTCTTCTTTTGCTTGTTGGGAGCTTTCCCGTGTAAATAGTTTTATTTCTTTTCTTTTATTTGGGGGTCGATAGGAGAAGACCATAATTAAATTGTTGAAGTGGCTCTTATATGCATTATTGTTGATTTAACCCAGAGCTCATATTGCCTTGTCTTCTCCTGTTTATTGAATGCTCGCAGATTCCAGCTTAGTCGAAGGCACGTACACTCTTATTATTATTCACGCCGTTCGGTCATGCAAGTGAAAGGCAATTATGATGATATATGATGGACTGACTGAGATGAGAAAAGCTGGTATGAACTCGACCTCTTTTGTTTTTGTAAATATGATTAGTTCATCGTTCCTGATTCAGCCTATTATGAATAAACATGTTTGCAATGACAATTAGAGATCATAGTTGCTTGTGCCATGCTTGATTAGCTATGAGTTATAATGGTTTACCTTGTGTGCCAACATGCTATTGAGATGATTATGATGTGGTATGATGGGGTGGTATCCTCCTTTGAATGATTTAAGTGACTTGACTTGGCACATGTTCACGCATGTAGTTGAAACAAAATCAACATAGCCTTCACGATATTTATGTTCATGGTAGATTATATCCTACTCATGCATGCATCCAATGTTTATTAATTTTAATGCATGTACATGGCTGTTGTCGCTCTCTAGTTGGTCGCTTCCCAGTCTTTTGCTAGCCTTCACTTGTACTAAGCGGGAATACTACTTGTGCATCCAATCCCTTAAAACCCCAAAGTTATTCCAGATGAGTCCACCATACCTTCCTATATGCGGTATCTACCTGCCGTTCCAAGTAAATTTGTATGTGCCAAACTCTAAACCTTCAAATAAACATTCTGTTTTGTATGCTCGAATAGCTCATGTATCAACCAAGGCTGTCCTTATCTTCTGTGTTAGGCGGGTTATTCTCAAGAGGAGTGGACTCCTCTCCTCACTCACGAGAAAATGGCTGGTCAACGGGATGCCCAGTCCCATGCTTTATGCAAACTAAATCAAAATTAATTGCAAACAAAACTCCCCCTGGGACCTGATGTATGTTGGAGGCACTCGTTGTTTCGAGCAAGCCATGGATTGATGCTTGTTGGTGGAGGGGGAGTATAAACTTTACCATTCTGTTTGGGAACCGCCTATAATGTGTTTAGCATGGAAGATATCGCCATCTCTTAGTTGTTACATTGACAATGAAAGTATACCGCTCAAAATACAATTTATCTCTATTGCAAAACCGAGCTCTGGCACCTCTACAAATCCCTGCTTCCCTCTGCGAAGGGCCTATCCATTTACTTTTATGTTGAGTCATCGCCCTCTTTTTAAAAAGCACTAGTTGGAGAGCACAGTCGTCATTTGCATTCATCACTGTTAATTTATATTGGGTATGACTATGATTGGATCTCTTTTACCATGAATTACAATGTCTAGTCAGTCCTTGATCTTTAAAGGTGCTCTGCATTTATGTTTTGCGGTCTCAGAAAGGGCTAGCGAGATACCATCTTGTTATATCATATTGTGATTGTTTTGAGAAAGTGTTGTCATCCAAGATTTATTATTATGAGTTGCTAGTTGATTATGCTATTGATGTGAGTAATTGTGAGACCTGAGAATTATTGCAAATGTGGTTAGTTACGATCTATGCTGAAAACTTGAATGCTGGCTTGACATAGTTACAACAACAAGAGCAAACAGAGTTTGTAAAAGTTTTTCTTTCTTTCTTTCAGTTTGTCAACTGAATTGCTTGAGGACAAGCAAGGGTTTAAGCTTGGGGGAGTTGATACGTCTCCGTCGTATCTACTTTTCGGAACACTTTTGCCCTTCTTTTGGACTCTAACTTGTATGATTTGAATGGAACTAACCCGGATTGACGTTGTTTTCAGCAGAATTGCCATGGTGTTGTTTTATGTGCAGAAAACAAATATTCTCGGAATGACCTAAAACTCCACGGAATATCTTAGAAAAAATAATAAAAAATCCTCGCCAAAGATGAAGACCAGGGGGCCCACACCCTTGTCACGAGGGTGGGGGGCGCGCCCCCTACCTCGTGGGCCCCCTGGAAACCCTCCGACACCAACTCCAACTCTATATATTTGCTTTCGGAGAGAAAAAAATCAGAGAGAAGAAATCATCACGTTTTACGATACGGAGCCGCCGCCAAGCCCTAAAACATCTCAGGAGGGATGATCTGGAGTCCGTTCAGGGCTCTAGAGAGGGGGATTCGTCGCCTTCGTCATCATCAACCATCCTCCATCACCAATTTCATGATGCTCACCGCTGTGTGTGAGTAATTCCATCATAGGCTTGCTGGACGGTGATGGGTTGGATGAGATTTATCATGTAATCGAGTTAGTTTTGTTAGGGTTTGATCCCTAGTATCCATTATGTTTTGAGATTGATGTTGCTATGACTTTGCTATGCTTAATGCTTGTCACTAGGGCCCGAGTGCCATGATTTCAGATCTGAACCTATTATGTTTTCATGAATATATGTGAGTTCTTGATCCTATCTTGCAAGTCTATAGTCACCTACTATGTGTTATGATCCGGCAACCCCGAAGTGACAATAATCGGGACCACTCCCGGTGATGACCCTAGTTTGAGGAGTTCATGTATTCACTATGTGCTAATGCTTTGTTCCGGTTCTTTATTAAAAGGAGGCCTTAATATCCCTTAGTTTCCAATAGGACCCCACTGCCACGGGAGGGTAGGACAAAAGATGTCGTGCAAGTTCTTTTCCATAAGCACGTATGACTATATACGGAATACATGCCTACATTATATTGATGAATTGGAGCTAGTTCCGTGTCACCCTATGTTATGACTGTTACATGATGAACCGCATCTGGCATAATTATCCATCACTGATCCGGTGCCTACAAGTTTTCCATATACTGGTTCTCGCTTATTTACTTTCCCGCTGCTACTGTTACAATCACTAAAAAAATACCAAAAACATTACTTTTGCTGTCTTTACTTTTGTTGCTGCTATCACCACTATCATATTACTTTGCTACTAAACACCTTGCTGCAGATACTAAGTTTCCAGGTGTGGTTGAATTGACAACTCAGCTGCTAATACTTGAGAATATTCTTTGGCTCCCCTTGTGTCGAATCAATAAATTTGGGTTGAATACTCTACCCTCGAAAGTTGTTGCGATCCCCTATACTTGTGGGTTATCACTCGTCATCGTTACGGATAGGGATATGTTTCAAACTTAGGCGAGTACTGGACTGCAGCTAAGTCTCCTAGTGAGAGAAGTTAGGCGAGTGCTAGACTGCAGCTAAGCCCCCGAGTGGGAGGGTTGCTCTCCACTCGGTAGGATTTTTCAAACTTAGGCGAGTACTGGACTGCAACTAAGTCTCCTAGTGAGAGAACTTTAGGCGAGTGCTGGACTGCAGCTAAGCCCCCGAGTGGGAGGGTTGCTCTCCACTTGGTAGGAATTTTTCAAACTTAGGCGAGTACTGGACTGCAGCTAAGCCCCCGAGTGGGAGGGTTGTTCTCTACTCGGTAGGATTTTTTTCAAACTTAAGCAAGTACTGGA
>NC_041392.1:516654820-516699301 GCF_002162155.2 Triticum dicoccoides | reverse complement strand
GAGTGGGAGGGTTGCTCTCCAATCGGTAGGATTTTTTCAAACTTAGGCGAGTACTGGACTGCAGCTAAGTCTCCTAGTGAGGGAACTTAGGCGAGTGCTGGACTGCAGCTAAGCCCCCGAGTGGGAGGGTTGCTCTCCACTTGGTAGGATTTTTTCAAACTTAGGCGAGTACTGGACTGCAGCTAAGTCTCCTAGTGGGAGAACTTAGGCGTGTGCTGGACTGCAGCTAAGCCCCCGAGTGGGAGGGTTGCTCTCCACTCGGTAGGATTTTCTTTCGAACTTAGGAGAAACGGATTCGCGACTAAGCCCACCCACTGGGGGATTTCAGAAGTAAATAAGAACACAACAATCGAATGTTAGGACCATAAGCTCTTATCTTTGATAAACAAATTACAAAGGTGTTTCTTATTACATTTTATTCGAACGAGTGCTTGAGTATAAAAGGGGCGGAGCAGCTCCGCCTTCCAAGCTCGTGGCTCATCGCTCTGATGCTCAATACTGTAAAGATGGTATGCTCCGTTGTGGAGAACTTTGGTGATGATGAAGGGGCCCTCCCAAGTCGGGGCAAGCTTGTGTGGTTTCTGTTGATCCACTCGAAGAACCAGGTCTCCTTCTTAAAAGGCTCGACCCCTCACATTTCTGGCGTGGAATCGACGCAGGTCTTGCTGATAAATGGTCGAGCGGATCAAGGCCATCTCTCTTTCCTCCTCTAAGAGATCGATTGAATCTTGCTCGGCCTGCTCTGCTTCCTCTTCGGAGAAGATCTCAACTCGGGGTGCATTGTGGAGCAGATCACTTGGTAGAACAGCTTTGGCTCCATAGACTAAGAAGAAAGGAGTCCGTCCGGTCGACCGATTAGGAGTTGTCCTCAAACCCCACAGAACTGACGGAAGTTCATCAACCCAAGTGCCTGCTGCTTGTTTGAGATCACGCATCAGTCGGGGTTTTAGTCCTTTGAGAATTAGGCCGTTGGCTCTTTCTGCTTGTCCGTTCGACTGCGGGTGAGCGACGGAAGCATAGTCGACTCGAGTGCCCTGAGAGGCGCAAAAAGCTCTGAACTCATCGGAATCGAAGTTCGATCCGTTGTCCGTGATGATGCTGTGTGGGACTCCATATCTGAATGTCAATTCTCTGATAAAACTGACAGCGGTGCTAGAATCAAGGTTCTTGATAGGTTTAGCTTCGATCCATTTGGTAAACTTGTCGACTGCAACGAGCACATGAGTGAAGCCGCTCCTACCAGTTCTCAGTGGTCCAACCATATCCAGTCCCCAAACAACAAAGGGCCAGATGAGGGGGATGGTCTTCAGGGCTGACGCTAGCTTGTGAGACATGTCGGAGTAAAACTGGCAGCCTTCACATCTGTCGACTATATCTTTCGCCATTTCATTTGCGCGTGGCCAATAGAATCCAACTCGGTATGCTTTAGCCATGATGGCCTGAGAGGACGCATGATGACCACAGGTCCCCGAGTGGATGTCATTGAGGATCATTCGACCTTCTTCTGGTGTTATGCATTTCTGACCGACTCCAGTCACGCTTTCGCTGAACAGCTGCCCTCTTATCACAGTAAAGGCCTTGGATCGACGGACGATCTATCGAGCCTCTTCTTCATCCTCTGGGAGTTCTTTCATGAGGATGTATGCAATGTAGGGCACCGTCCAGTCGGGAGTAATGGCCAGAACCTCCATGATCAGGTCGACCACGGCTGGGACCTCGACTTCAGTCGGATCTGTGGCGCTCTTAGGTTGCGGGGGCTCTTCAGTAAAAGGATCTTCCTGAACTATCGGTGAGTGAATATGCTCCAAAAACACATTGCTGGGAATGGCTTCTCTCTTGGAACCTATCTTTGCCAAATCGTCGGCTGCTTGATTTTTCAGTTGGGGTATGTGGTGGAGTTCTAACCCCTCAAACTTATTCTCAAGCTTTCTCACCGCGTTGCAGTAACCAGTCATGGCTGGGCTTCTGACGTCCCACTCCTTCATCACTTGATTAACTACCAAATCTGAGTCGCCATAGACCATGAGGCGACGGACGCCGAGTGAGATGGCCATGCGCAACCCATACAAGAGTGCTTCATATTCTGCTTCATTGTTGGAGGAATCAAAGTGAATCTGGAGGACATATCTGAGCTTGTCTCCTCGGGGGGATACCAGAACTACTCCAGCACCAGAACCGTTCAGCATCTTGGATCCGTCAAAGAACATGGTCCAGTGCTCAGAGTGAACTTGAGTCGGCAGTTGCTGTTCGATCCACTCGGCGAGGAAATCTGCTATTGCTTGGGACTTGATAGCTTTCTTTGCCTCAAACTTGATATCCAAGGGAAGGAGTTCAATCGCCCATTTGGCCACTCGACCAGTTGCATCTCTGTTGTGCAGAATCTCTGATAATGGAGCGTCGCTGACGACTATAACAGAGTGATCCGAGAAATACTGTGCAACCTTCTTCGTGGTCATGTAAATCCCATAGACAAGCTTCTGATAATGAGGATATCTCTGCTTTGATAGGGTAAGGACTTCAGAAATATAATAAACTGGGCATTGAACCTTATAAGCTTTTCCTTCTTCTTCCCGCTCGACCTTAAGTACTGTACTGATGACTTGTCCAGTGGCTGCTATATAAAGTAGTAGAGGCTCTTTGCTGATTGGAGCAGCAAGCACCGGCTGGGTGGAAAGCAGGGCTTTTAGCTCTGCAAACGTTGCATCAGCTTCTGGGGTCCACTCGAACTTGTCTGATTTCTTCATCAGTCGGTAAAGAGGCAACGCCTTTTCATCGAGGCGAGAAATGAATCGACTTAGGGCGGCCAAGCAACCAGTAAGCTTCTGGACATCATGCACATGCACAGGGCGTTTCATTCGGAGTATAGCGCCTACTTTCTCTGGTTTAGCATCGATTCCTCGTTCGGAAACAAGAAAACCGAGTAACTTTCCGCCTGGAACTCCAAACGTGCACTTTGATGGATTGAGCTTGATATCATACCTTCTGAGGATGGCAAAGGTTTCAGCAAGGTCAGTTAGTAGGTCGGAACCTTTACGTGACTTGACCACAATGTCATCCATGTATGCTTCCACATTCCGACTGATCTGAGTGAGCAGGCACTTCTAAATCATCCTCATGAATGTGGCTCCGGCATTCTTCAAACCGAATGGCATTGTGACATAACAGAAGCACCCAAACGGGGTGATAAAAGCTGTCTTTATTTCGTCGGGTCCGTACAGACGGATCTGGTGGTACCCGGAGTAAGCGTCCAAAAAGGACAAACACTCGCACCCTGCAGTCGAGTCGACTATCTGATCGATGCGAGGGAGAGGGAAGTGATCTTTCGGGCAGGCCCGATTGATATGCTTGAAATCAATACACATGCGAAGTGAGTCGTCTTTCTTTGGGACCATGACAACATTGGCTAACCACTCGGAGTGAAAAATCTCTCGGATAAACTCAGCCGCCAAAAGCCGAGCCACCTCTTCACCGATTGCCTTTCTTTTCTGGACGGCGGACCGTCGAAGATGCTCTTTGACTGGTTTCACCTTCGGGTCGACTCACAAACGATGCTCAGCCAGTCCCCTGGGAACACTCGGCATGTCAGAAGGCTTCCATGCAAAGATGTCCCAGTTCTCACGGAGGAACTGGATAAGCGCTTCTTCCTATTTGGAGTCGAGTGTGGTGGAAATGTGAGTCGGAGCTGCATTGGGACCCGTCGGGTGAATGTGAATTGACTTTGTTTCACCAGACGACTGGAATGCTGAATCTGTGGCTGGCTTCTTGGCTCACAGCAAGTCACTCGGATCTGCATTTTTCTAGTATTCTTGGAATTCTACCACGGCCATCTGGGCATCAGCGATCTTTGAGCCCTTCTGGAAGCACTCTTCCGCCTTCTTCTGGTTACCAGAGATAGTGATCACTCCTCTGGGACCAGGCATCTTCAGTTTGAGGTACACGTAACATGGTCGAGCCATAAACCGTGCGTAAGCTGTGTTGGAAATATGCCCTAGAGGCAATAATAAAATGATTATTATATTTCCTTGTTCATGATAATTGTCTATTATTCATGCTATAATTGTATTATCCGGAAATCGTAATACATGTGTGAATACATAGACCACAACACGTCCCTAGTGAGCCTCTAGTTGACTAGCTCGTTGATCAAAGGATAGTCATGGTTTCCTGACTATGGACATTAGATGTCATTGATAACAGGATCACATCATTAAGGGAATGATGCGATGGACAAGACCCAATCCTAAGCTTAGCTCAAAGATCGTGTAGTTCGTTTGCTATAGCTTTTCTCAATGTCAAGTATCATTTCCTTAGACCATGAGATTGCGCAACTCCCGGATACCGTAGGAGTGCCTTGGGTGTGCCAAACGTCACAACATAACTGGGTGACTATAAAGGTACATTACAGGTATCTCCGAAAGTGTCTGTTGGGTTGGCACGAATCGAGACTGGGATTTGTCACTCCGTATGACAGAGAGGTATCTCTGGGCTCACTCGGTAATGCATCATCATAATGAGCTCAATGTGACCAAGGGGTTGGTCACGGGATCATGCATTATGGTACGAGTAAAGTGACTTGTCGGTAATGAGATTGAACAAGGTATTGGGATACCGACGATCGAGTCTCGGGCAAGTAACGTACCGATTGACAAAGGGGATTGAATACGGGATTGATTAAGTCCTCGACATCGTGGTTCATCCGATGAGATCCTTGAGGAGCATGTGGGAGCCAACATGGGTATCCAGATCCCGCTGTTGGTTATTGACCGGAGAGGCGTCTCGGTCATGTCTGCGTGTCTCCCGAACCCGTAGGGTCTACACACTTAAGGTTCGGTGACGCTAGGGTTGTAGAGATATTAGTATGCAGTAACCTGAAAGTTGTTTGGAGTCCCGGATGATATCCCGGGCATCACGAGGAGTTCCGGAATGGTCCGGAAGTAAAGATTTATATATAGGAAGTCCAGTTTCGGCCAGCGGGAAGGTTTCGAGGGTTACCGGTATTGTACCGGGACCACCGAAAGGGTCCCGGGGGTCCACCGGATGGGGCCACCTATCCCGGAGGGCCCCATGGGCTGAAGTGGCGTGGGAACCAGCCCCTGATGGGCTAGTGCGCCCCACCCAAGGGCCCAAGGCGCCTAGGGTTGGAAACCCTAGGGGGCCGTTGCCCCCCGAGGGGGCATGCGCCCCCCTGGTTGGAAACCCTAAGGGGGCCGTTGCCCCCAGGGGCCGCCGCCCCCCTTTTAGATGGGATCTCCAAGGGGGCATGCGCCCCCAGCTAGCCCCTATATATAATGGAAGGGAGGGAGGGCAGCCGGACCTTTGCTCTTGGCGCCTCCCTCTCCCTCCGTAACACCTCTCCTCCCCGCTTGTGCTTGGCGAAGCCCTGCCGGGATCCTGCTGCATCCACCACCACGCCGTCGTGCTGCTGGATCTTCATCAACCTCTCCTTCCCCCTTGCTGGATCAAGAAGGAGGAGACGTCTTCCCAACCGTACGTGTGTTGAACGCGGAGGTGCTGTCCGTTCGACACTTGGTCAACGGTGATTTGGATCACGGCGAGTACGACTCCATCATCCCCGTTCACTTGAACGCTTCCGCTCACGATCTACAAGGGTATGTAGATGCACTCCTATTCCCCTCGTTGCTAGAATACTCCATAGATTGATCTTGGTGATGCGTAGAATTTTTTTAATTTCTGCTACGATCCCCAACAGTGGCATCATGAGCTAGGTCTATGCGTAGTTACTATGCACGAGTAGAACACAAAGTAGTTGTGGGCATCGATATTGTCAATTTGCTTGCCGTTACTAGTCTTATCTTGATTCGGCGGCATCGTGGGATGAAGCGGCCCGGACCAACCTTACACGTACGCTTACGTGAGACCGGTTCCACCGACTGACATGCACTTGTTGCATAAGGTGGCTGGCGGGTGTCTGTCTCTCCCACTTTAGTCGGATCAGATTCGATGAACAGGGTCCTTATGAAGGGTAAATAGAAATTGGCAATTCACGTTGTGGTTTTGGCGTAGGTAAGAAACGTTCTTGCTAGAAACCTATAGCAGCCACGTAAAAACTTGCAACAACAATTAGAGGATGTCTAACTTGTTTTTGCAGCAAGTGTTTTGTGATGTGATATGGCCAAAGGTTGTGATGAATCATGAATGATATATGTGATGTATGAGATTGATCATGTTCTTGTAATAGGAATCACGACTTGCATGTCGATGAGTATGACAACCGGCAGGAGCCATAGGAGTTGTCTTTATTTATTTATGACATGCGTGTCAACATAAACGTCATGTAATTACTTTACTTTATTGCTAAAGCGTTAGCCATAGTAGTAGAAGTAATAGATGACGAGACAACTTCAAGAAGACACGATGATGGAGATCATGATGATGGAGATCATGGTGTCATGCCGGTGACAACGATGATCATGGAGCCCCGAAGATGGAGATCAAAGGAGCAAATGATATTGGCCATATCATGTCACTATTTGATTGCATGTGATGTTTATCATGTTTTACATCTTATTTGCTTAGAACGACGGTAGCTTAAATAAGATGATCCCTCGTAATAATTTCAAGAAAGTGTTCCCCCTAACTGTGCACCGTTGTGAAGGTTTGTTGTTTCGAAGCACCACGTGATGATCGGGTGTGATAGATTCTAACGTTCGAATACAATGGGTGTAAGACAGATTTACACACGCAATACACTTAGGTTGACTTGACGAGCCTAGCATGTATAAACATGGCCTCGGAACACAGAAGACCGAAAGGTCGAGCATGAGTCGTATAGAAGATACAATCAACATGAAGATGTTCACCGATGTTGACTAGTCCGTCTCACGTGATGATCGAACACGGCCTAGTTAACTCGGATCATGTTATACTTAGATGACTGGAGGGATGTCTATCTGAGTGGGAGTTCATTTAATAATTTAATTAGATGAACTTAATTATCATGAACTTAGTCTAAAATCTTTACAATATGTCTTGTAGATCAAATGGCCCACGTTGTCCTCAACTTCAACGCGTTCCTAGAGAAAACCAAGCTGAAAGACGATGGCAGCAACTATACGGACTGGGTCCGGAGCTGAGGATCATCCTCATAGCTGCCAAGAAAGATTATGTCCTAGAAGCACCACTAGGTGACGCACCCGTCCCACAGAACCAAGACGTTATGAACGCTTGGCAGACACGTGCTGATGATTACTCCCTCGTTCAGTGCGGCATGCTTTACAGCTTAGAACCGGGGCTCCAAAAGCGTTTTGAGAGACACGGAGCATATGAGATGTTCGAAGAGCTGAAAATGGTTTTTCAAGCTCATGCACGGGTCGAGAGATATGAAGTCTCCGACAAGTTCTGCAGCTGTAAGATGGAGGAAAATAGTTCTGTCAGTGAGCACATACTCAAAATATCTGGGTTGCATAACCACTTGACTCAGCTGGGAGTTAATCTCCCGGATGACGCGGTCATTGACAGAATCCTTCAGTCGCTTCCACCGAGCTACAAGAGCTTTGTGATGAACTTCAATATGCAGGGGATGGAGAAGACGATTCCTGAAGTATTTGCAATGCTGAAATCAGCAGAGGTAGAAGTCAAAAAGGAACATCAAATGTTGATGGTGAATAAAACCACTAAGTTCAAGAAAGGCAAGGGTAAGAAGAACTTCAAGAAGGACGACAAGGGAGTTTCCGCGCCCGGTAAGCAAGCTGCCGGGAAGAAGCCAAAGAATGGACCCAAGCCCGAGACTGAGTGCTTTTATTGCAAGGGAAGTGGTCACTGGAAGCGGAACTGCCCCAAATACTTAGCGGACAAGAATGCCGGCATCACGAAAGGTATATGTGATATACATGTAATTGATGTGTACCTTACCGGTACTCGTAGTAGCTCCTGGGTATTTGATACCGGTGCGGTTGCTCACATTTGTAACTCAAAGCAGGAGCTGCGGAATAAACGGAGACTGGCGAAGGACGAGGTGACGATGCGCGTCGGGAATGGTTCCAAGGTCGATGTGATCGCCGTCGGCACGCTACCTCTACATTTACCTACGGGATTAGTTTTAAACCTCAATAATTGTTATTTAGTGCCAGCTTTGAGCATGAACATTGTATTAGGATCTCGTTTAATACGAGATGGCTACTCACTTAAATCCGAGAATAATGGTTGTTCTATTTATATGAGAGATATGTTTTATGGTCATGCTCCGACGGTGAATGGTTTATTCTTAATGAATCTCGAGCGTAATGCTACACATATTCATAGTGTGAATACCAAAAGATGTAAGGTTGATAATGATAGTCCCACATACTTGTGGCACTGCCGCCTTGGTCACATAGGTGTCAAACGCATGAAGAAGCTCCATGCAAATGGACTTTTAGAGTCTCTTGATTACGAATCATTTGACACGTGCGAACCATGCCTCATGGGTAAAATGACCAAGACTCCGTTCTCAGGAACAATGGAGCAAGCAACCAACTTATTGGAAATCATACATACTGATGTGTGCGGTCCAATGAGTGTTGAGGCTCGCGGTGGCTATCGTTATGTTCTCACCCTCACTGATGAGTTGAGTAGATATGGGTATGTCTACTTAATGAAACACAAGTCTGAGACCTTTGAAAAGTTCAAGGAATTTCAGAGTGAGGTTGAGAATCAACGTGACAGGAAAATCAAGTTCTTGCGATCAGATCGTGGGGGAGAATACTTGAGTCACGAATTTGGCACACACTTAAGAAAATGTCGAATAGTTTCACAACTCACGCCGCCTGGAACACCTCAGCGTAATGGTGTGTCCGAACGTCGTAATCGCACTCTATTAGATATGGTGCGATCTATGATGTCTCTTACCGATTTACCGCTATCATTTTGGGGCTATGCTTTAGAGACTGCCGCATTCACTTTAAATAGGGCTCCATTGAAATCCGTTGAGACGACACCGTATGAATTATGGTTTGGGAAGAAACCTAAGCTGTCGTTTCTAAAAGTTTGGGGATGCGATGCTTATGTCAAGAAACTTCAACCTGAAAAGCTCGAACCCAAGTCGGAAAAATGCGTCTTCATAGGATACCCTAAGGAAACCATTGGGTATACCTTCTATCTCAGATCCAAAGGCAAGATCTTCGTTGCCAAGAATGGATCCTTTCTAGAGGAGTTTCTCTCGAAAGAAGTAAGTGGGAGGAAAGTAGAGCTTGATGAAGTACAGCCTCTTGAAGCAGGGAGTAGCGCAGCTCAGGAAAATGTTCTTGTGGTGCCTGCACCGATTAGAGAGGAAGTTAATGATAATGATCAAGATACTTCGGATCAAGCTCCTACTGAACTTCGTAGGTCCACAAGGACACGTTCCGCACCAGAGTGGTACGGCAACCCTGTCTTGGAAATCATGTTGTTAGACAACGGTGAACCTTCGAACTATGAAGAAGTGATGGCAGGCCCAGATTCCGACAAATGGCTAGAAGCCATGAAATCCGAGATAGAATCCATGTATGAAAACAAAGTATGGACTTTGACTGACTTGCCCAAAGATCGGCGAGCCATAGAAAATAAATGGATCTTTAGGAAGAAGACAGACGCGGATGGTAATGTGACCATCTATAAGGCTCGGCTTGTCACTAAGGGTTATCGACAAGTTCAAGGGGTTGACTACGATGAGACTTTCTCACCCGTAGCAAAGCTGAAGTCCGTCCGAATCATGTTAGCAATTGCCGCATTCTATGATTATGAGATATGGCAAATGGACGTCAAAACGGCATTCCTTAACGGCTTTCTTGAGGAAGAATTGTATATGATGCAGCCGGAAGGTTTTGTCGATCCTAAGAATGCTAACAAGGTGTGCAAGCTCCAACGCTCAATCTATGGGTTGGTGCAAGCATCTCGGAGTTGGAACATTCGCTTTCATGAGATGATCAAAGCGTTTGGGTTTATGCAAACTTATGGAGAAGCCTGCGTTTACAAGAAAGTGAGTGGGAGCTCTGTAGCATTTCTCATATTATATGTGGATGACATACTGTTGATGGGAAATGATATAGAATTCTTGGAAAGCATAAAGGCCTATTTGAACAAGTGTTTTTCAATGAAGGACCTTGGATAAGCTGCTTATATATTAGGCATCAAGATCTATAGAGATAGATCGAGACGCCTCATCGGTCTTTCACAAAGTATGTACCTTGACAAGATATTGAAGAAGTTCAATATGGATCAGTCCAAGAAGGGGTTCTTGCCTGTATTGCAAGGTGTGCGATTGAGCACGGCTCAATGCCCGACCACGACAGAAGATATAGAAGAGATGAGTGTCATCCCCTATGCCTCAGCCATAGGGTCTATTATGTATACCATGCTGTGTACCAGACCTGATGTAAACCTTGCCATAAGTTTGGTAGGTAGGTACCAAAGTAATCCCGGCAAGGAACACTGGACAGCGGTCAAAAACATCCTGAAGTACCTGAAAAGGAGGATATGTTTCTCGTTTATGGAGGTGGCGAAGAGCTCGTCGTAAAGGGTTACGTCGACGCTAGCTTCGACACAGATCTGGATGACTCTAAGTCACAAACCAGATACATGTATATTTTGAATGGTGGGGCAGTAAGCTGGTGCAGTTGCAAGCAAAGCGTCGTGGCGGGATCTACATGTGAAGCAGAATACATGGCAGCCTCGGAGGCAGCACAAGAAGCAATCTGGGTGAAGGAGTTCATCACCGACCTAGGAGTCATACCCAATGCGTCGGGGCCGATGACTCTCTTCTGTGACAACACTAGAGCTATTGCCCTTGCCAAGGAGCCCAGGTTTCACAGGAAGACCAGGCATATCAAGCGTCGCTTCAACTCCATTCGTGAAAGTGTTCAAAATGGAGACATAGAAATTTGTAAAGTACATACGGACCTGAATGTAGCAGATCCGTTGACTAAACCTCTCCCTAGAGCAAAACATGATCAACACCAGAATTCCATGGGTGTTCAGTTCATCACAATGTAACTAGATGATTGACTCTAGTGCAAGTGGGAGACTGTTGGAAATATGCCCTAGAGGCAATAATAAAATGATTATTATATTTCCTTGTTCATGATAATTGTCTATTATTCATGCTATAATTGTATTATCCGGAAATCGTAATATATGTGTGAATACATAGACCACAACACGTCCCTAGTGAGCCTCTAGTTGACTAGCTCGTTGATCAAAGGATAGTCATGGTTTCCTGACTATGGACATTAGATGTCATTGATAACAGGATCACATCATTAGGAGAATGATGTGATGGACAAGACCCAATCCTAAGCTTAGCTCAAAGATCGTGTAGATCGTTTGCTGTAGCTTTTCTGAATGTCAAGTATCATTTCCTTAGACCATGAGATTGTGCAACTCCCGGATAGCGTAGGAGTGCCTTGGGTGTGCCAAACGTCACAACGTAACTGGGTGACTATAAAGGTACATTACAGGTATCTCCGAAAGTGTCTGTTGGGTTGGCACGAATCAAGACTGGGATTTGTCACTCCGTATGACGGAGAGGTATCTCTGGGCCCACTCGGTAATGCATCATCATAATGAGCTCAATGTGACCAAGGGGTTGGTCACGGGATCATGCATTATGGTACGAGTAAAGTGACTTGCCGGTAACGAGATTGAACAAGGTATTGGGATACCGACGACCGAGTCTCGGGCAAGTAACATACCGATTGACAAAGGGAATTGAATACGGGATTGATTAAGTCCTCGACATCGTGGTTCATCCGATGAGATCATCGAGGAGAACGTGGGAGCCAACATGGGTATCCAGATCCCGCTGTTGGTTATTGACCGGAGAGGCGTCTCGGTCATGTCTACGTGTCTCCCAAACCCGTAGGGTCTACACACTTAAGGTTCGGTGACGCTAGGGTTGTAGAGATATTAGTATGCAGTAACCCGAAAGTTGTTCGGAGTCCCGGATGAGATCCCCGACATCACGAGGAGTTCCGGAATGGTCCGGAGGTAAAGATTTATATATAGGAAGTCCAGTTTCGGCCAGCGGGAAGGTTTCGGGGGTTACCAGTATTGTACCGGGACCACCGGAAGGGTCCTGGGGGTCCATCGGATGGGGCCACCTATCCCGGAGGGCCCCATGGGCTGAAGTGGCGTGGGAACCAGCCCCTGATGGGCTGGTGCGCCCCACCCAAGGGCCCAAGGCACCTAGGGTTGGAAACCCTAGGGGGCCGTTGCCCCCCGAGGGGGCATGCGCCCCCCTGGTTGGAAACCCTAAGGGGGCCGTTGCCCCTAGCCCCCCCTTTTAGATGAGATATCCAAGGGGGCATGCGCCCCCCTAGCCCCTATATATAATGGAAGGGAGGGAGGGCAGTCGGACCTTTGCTCTTGGCGCGTCCCTCTCCCTCTGTAACACCTCTCCTCCCCGCTTGTGCTTGGCGAAGCCCTGCCGGGATCCTGCTGCATCCACCACCACGCCGTCGTGCTGATGGATCTTCATCAACCTTCCTTCCCCCTTGCTGGATCAAGAAGGAGGAGACGTCTTCCCAACCGTACGTGTGTTGAACGCGGAGGTGATGTCCGTTCGGCACTTGGTCATCGGTGATTTGGATCACGGCGAGTATGACTCCATCATCCCCGTTCACTTGAACGCTTCTGCTCGTGATCTACAAGGGTATGTAGATGCACTCCTATTCCCCTCGTTGCTAGAATACTCCATACATTGATCTTGGTGATGCGTAGAAATTTTTTAATTTCTGCTACGATCCCCAACAAGCTGGCCTGCCCAGAATTGCATGATAAGCACTCTGGAAATCTACAACTTCAAATGTCAACTTTTCTTTGCGGTAATTTTTGGAATCACCAAAAACCACGTCGAGTGCAATCTGACCGAGGGATGCAGCCTTCTTGCCTGGAATGACCCCATGGAAACTCATATGGCTTTCACTGAGTCTGGACATCGGAATGCCCATTCCTTTCAACGTTTCCGCATACAGTATGTTCAGGCCACTGCCACCGTCCATTAGGACCTTTGTCAGTCGAGTGCCTTCGACCACCGGGTCGACCACCAGTGCTTGCCTCCCAGGGGTGGTGATGTGCGCTGGATGATCAGACTGGTCGAATGTAATGGCAGTCTGCGACCACTTCAAGTAACTGGGTGTCGCCGGAGCGACCATGTTCACTTCCCTATTGATGACTTTCAATCGACTTTTGCTCTCAATGTCAGCAAAAATCATCAGAGTGGAATTCACGTGGGGATAACCATCATCATCCTCAGCCTTGTCTGCTTCTTTCTCCTTTTCCTTGGGCTTTTTTTCTCGGAACTGCTGGATTAGGAGCCGACACTGCCGAGTGGTGTGCTTCAGGTAAATGAAATTACCTTCTTCATCTTTTTTGGTGTGGATATGGCACGGCAGATCCAACGCGTCATTCCCATCTTGATCTTTTACTTTCTTGGGGTTCCACGGCCCTTTGGGCTTCCCCTTGAAGTTTCCTTGAACCACAACCAAGGCTTCACCCGGAACAGCTGGCTCGGCCTTGCGCTTCTGTTTCCGACCGGAGTTTCCTCCTCCGGCTTCGTGGGCGACTACTTTGTGCTTGCCGCTCTGGAGTCGCTCTTCTTATTCACCATTTGCATACTTGGTGGCAATTTCCATCATCTGAGCCAGAGTCATATTTCCTGTCCGGTCGAACTTCATATTCAACTCTCGATACCTGACGCCTTCCTTAAAGGCACAAATTGCCTGATGATCTAACACATCTTCTACCGTGTGGTGTAGGGTGATCCATCTCTGGATATAATCCCTCAAAGTTTCATTCGGCTTCTGAACACAACACTGCAACTCTGTCAAACCTGCCGGCTGTTTGCAAGTGCCCTCGAATGTTCTGACAAACACTCGGGCGAGATCTTCCCAAGTATTGATGCTGCCAGGCGCTAACTGATTCAGCCATGCTCTAGCTGAGCCCTCCAACATCAGAGGAAGGTGTTTCATGGCCACTTCATCATTGCCGCCACCAATCTGGACAGCCACTCGGTAGTCTTCAAGCCAAGTGTCAGGCTTGGACTCTCCAGTGAACTTACTAACTCCAGATGCCAACCTGAAGTTGGGGGGAATCACCGCATCTCTGATAGCTCTGCTGAAGCACTCTGGACCAGAGACATGCACCCTGTTGCTGGTTTGTGGATCTCTATCATGGCCCTCTCGGTGATCTCTGTTTCTGTCGACCAAGCCCTGCACGAGAATAGATCTCGCATCAAAGCCTGGCTCTCTGGGGTCGATTGGAATACCTCGCCCAACACTGTGAGGGCATTTGTCTTCATGCTACCGAGGCACGTACGACCCGCTCCTTGGGGGAGGCGTGGGCACTCGACGGCGATCATCACGATCGACTCGGCGATCATACTGGTCTCGGTTTCTGTACTGATCTCGTCGATCTCCACGTCCCTCACGCCTCGGAGGTGATCTTGGGCTATGGGCCGACTGAACTGTGTCTGCCATCATGGATCTGCTGTTGATCCTATCCCGCGACTGAGATACAACCGTATTCTGTTCTCCCGCCGCCCGGAGCAAGGCTCAGATCTGCACCAGACCTTGACCAACTTTTGACTGGGAGGGTTGGATCGACTCCTCTATCAAGGCAGCAGCAGCCAGATTCTAGATCGGGGTTCGGTATACCTGAGTCGGAGGAGGAAAAAGCTGGCATCGACTAAATTCGGGAGCGCGCTGCCGAGCGTGATCGTCGAGTGCGCGCTGGAGGTTCTCCAGTCGAGTGCGCTCGTCCAGGTTGGCCAAGCGCGCCTGCTCCAAGGCCTGGGCCTCAGGGGTTTCTCCAACTATAGGAGTATGCAATGCATCCATGTTCTGGCGGCGAAGTTCCTCCCTCTGCTGCGAGGAGAGGGGTTCGGGGAGGTACTCCTCGTGAACGTGCGACGGACCGCCGTTCCCGTCGCCTCCGTCTTCACGGTTGAAGCCAGGAGGGCTCTGTGGTCCATTGACCATCAGAACTTCAGCCACTGGGTCGCTGCTGCCGCACTCAGATGCGGTCTCTACGGAGCCAGTCGACAGATCGAACATGTCGTAGAGAGTTTCGTCGGGCTCGATCGCCGCGACTTGAGGGGTGGCCGACTGGCGGGCCACCGCATGCCTCACCCACCGCTGAAGCCTCGACCGACCGGAGCGTTTGCTCCGGCGATCTGCAGGGAGGGGGAAAGCTGACAGAGTCGACTGATACTGGGTCGACAGTTGCCGTAGGAGGACGCACACACGAAAGTGTGTCGCCCCACGAGCGGGGAGCGCGTCGACGTCGAGTGGAGCTTCCTGAAGCCAAGCGGAGTCGTCAGCGACAAACACGAGCGCGCTGAGACGGATCTCGCGGCCCTCAGCCAAACCTCCGTCTGAAACCATGATGAAGGGGATCGAAAAAATTGCAACTTCTCCAACAAGTCGCTAAGACACCTGCCCCAAGGTGGGCGCCAACTGTCGTGGTTCTAAGACTGACAGTAGAATAGGGGGGTGAGAATGTAGAGGCAAGATCCTAGCTATGGAGGAGTTGTACACACGAGTTTTACGAGTTCAGGCCCTTCTCGGAGGAAGTAACAACCCTATGTCTCGGAGCTCTGAGGCGGTCGACTGAATATATGTGTGTGAATTACAGAAAGTGCGAACCCTTGTCCCAGAGGAGGGGGGTGGCTTATATAGAGTGCTCCCCTCTGTTACACAGGGTTCAATGTTCATAAAGGAGGAGCGTTACTGGTAATGTCTGCAGTAAAGTGTAGTAAATGCCCATAAAGCTATGGTTTAAGTCCTGACCGTTGCAGAGTGGAGGGTTTCTCATCTTTTGGTGGTCGAGTGTCTTCAAGGTGGTCGAGTAAGTATATCTTCACGGTCGAGTGGATGATGGTTTCTCTTCGACTGCTTCTGATTCTTTGTAGAGATGTCCTTGGGGAGGGTATGTTGGACAGATCCATGACGCTACCCTAGGTACATAGCTTCATCAGTCATCACCCCTCCCTTGTCGGAGATGGGAAAAACTTGTTGTAGTAGACAGTCAGGAAGTCGTCGTGTTAAGGCCCCATAGGACCAGCGCAGCAGCACAACAACCGCCGTCAATGAAGAGTAGCGTAGATCAGAAGGATCCAACCTGAAAACACATGAACGTAGACGAACTACGACCAGATCGTAGCAAATCCACCAAGGACAGAGCCACCGGAGACACATCTCCACACGCCCATCGACGATGCTAGACACACCATCGGGACGGGGGCTAGGCGGGGAGAACCTTATTCTACCTTCAGGGAGCCGCCGCCGTCTCGTCTTCCTGAACAGGACACAAACCCTAACAAAACACGAAAAAATAACTAAAAACAGAGCCCTCCCGTCGACAATGGCCGAGATCCACCACGTCGTCGTGGCTCTAAGGCTATCGGAGACGAGGCGAACCGATGCGACGCCGGCTAAAGGCAGGGGAACCATAGACTTTTCTTGAAGAAGAGGCTCAATCAAATTCTCCTTTAGAAAACAATCAAAATACAAAAGAACCACAAACAAAATTTTATCAATGTCTAGGTTGTATCTAAAGTTTTATTGTATTTGTTTCGGTTGCTATTAATATTTTGGCCCAAATTGGCAACTCTTATTCATTTCCTCAGCAACACTAGCTAAATCATGACCCATAAAAACTGTGGAGAAACAATTACTAGAATCAATCGTCTATTTGATTCTCTGATGATTACAACTTATATATCTCCTGAAGAGACATGTCCAACAGACACAACGCTTTGGAGAGTCGGGAGAGAAGAGACGCGTCGGTTAGTTTGCTAACTGACTCTCTAATACAACGTGGAGATTATCCACATAATTAATGAAGGAAATATGCCCTAGAGGCAATAATAAAGTTATTATTTATTTCCTTATAATCATGATAAATGTTTATTATTCATGCTAGAATTGTATTTACCGGAAACATAATACATGTGTGAATACATAGACAAACAGAGTGTCACTAGTATGCCTCTACTTGACTAGCTCGTTAATCAAAGATGGTTATGTTTCCTAACCATGAACAATGAGTTGTTATTTGATTAACGAGGTCACATCATTAGTAGAATGATCTGATTGACATGACCCATTCCATTAGCTTAGCACCCGATCGTTTAGTATGTTGCTATTGCTTTCTTCATGACTTATACATGTTCCTATGACTATGAGATTATGCAACTCCCATTTACCGGAGGAACACTTTGGGTACTACCAAACGTCACAACGTAACTGGGTGATTATAAAGGAGTACTACAGGTGTCTCCAATGGTCGATGTTGGGTTGGCGTATTTCGAGATTAGGATTTGTCACTCCGATTGTCGGAGAGGTATCTCTGGGCCCTCTCGGTAATACACATCACATAAGCCTTGCAAGCATTACAACTAATATGTTAGTTGTGAGATGATGTATTACGGAACGAGTAAAGAGACTTGCCGGTAACGAGACTGAACTAGGTATTGGATACCGACGATCGAATCTCGGGCAAGTAACATACCGATGACAAAGGGAACAACGTATGTTGTTATGCGGTCTGACCGATAAAGATCTTCGTAGAATATGTAGGAGCCAATATGGGCATCCAGGTCCCGCTATTGGTTATTGACCAGAGACGTGTCTCGGTCATGTCTACATTGTTCTCGAACCCGTAGGGTCCGCACGCTTAAGGTTACGATGACAGTTATATTATGAGTTTATGCATTTTGATGTACCAAAGGTTGTTCGGAGTCCCGGATGTGATCACGGACATGACGAGGAGTCTCGAAATGGTCGAGACGTAAAGATTGATATATTGGAAGCCTATATTTGGATATCGGAAGTGTTCCGGGTGAAATCGGGATTTTACCGGAATACCGGGAGGGTTACCGGAACCCCCCGGGAGCTATTTGGGCCATAGTGGGCCTTAGTGGAAAAGAGAAGGGGCTGCCCTAGATGGGCTGCGCCCCCCCCCCCCTTCCCCTAGTCCTATTAGGACTAGGAGAGGTGGCCGGCCCCCTCCTCCTCTTTTCCCCTCCGAGGAATCCTAGTTGGACTAGGATTGGAGGGGGAATCCTACTCCCAGAGGGAGTAGGACTCTCCTGCGCCTCCCCCCTTTGGCCGGCCAGCCTCCCCTCCTCTCCTCCTTTATATACGGAGGCAGGGGCACCTCTAAACACACAAGTTGACACAAGTTGATCCACGTGATCGATTCCTTAGCCGTGTGCGGTGCCCCCTGCCACCATATTCCTCGATAATACTGTAGCGGAGTTTAGGCGAAGCCCTGCTGCTGTAGTTCATCAAGATCGTCACCACGCCGTCGTGCTGACGAAACTCTTCCCCGACACTTTGCTGGATCGGAGTCCAGGGATCGTCATCGAGCTGAACGTGTGCTCGAACTCGGAGGTGCCGTAGTTTCGGTGCTTGATCGGTTGGATCGTGAAGACGTACGACTACTTCCTCTACGTCGTGTCATCGCTTCCGCAGTCGGTCTTCGTTGGGTACGTAGACAACACTCTCCTCTCGTTGCTATGCATCACATGATCCTGTGTGCGCGTAGGAAAATTTTTGAAATTACTACGAAACCCAACAGTGGCATCCGAGCCAGGTTATCGATGTTGATGTTATATGCACGAGTAGAACACAAGTGAGTTGTGGACGATACAAGTCATACTGCCTACCAGCATGTCATATTTTGGTTCGGCGGTATTGTTGGACGAGATGACCCAGACCAACCTTACGCGTACGCTTACGCGAGACCGGTTCCCTCGACGTGCTTTGCACAGAGATGGCTTGTGGGCGACTGTCTCTCCAACTTTAGTTGAACCAAGTATGGCTACGCCCGGTCCTTGCGAAGGTTAAAACGGAGTCTATTTGACAAACTATCGTTGTGGTTTTGATGCGTAGGTGAGATTGGTTCTTACTTAAGCCCGTAGCAGCCACGTAAAAAATTGCAACAACAAAGTAGAGGACGTCTAACTTGTTTTTGCAGGGCATGTTGTGATGTGATATGGTCAAGGCATGATGCTGAATTTTATTGTATGAGATGATCATGTTTTGTAACCAAGTTATCGGCAACTGGCAGGAGCCATATGGTTGTCGCTTTATTGTATGCAATGCAATCGCGATGTAATGCTTAACTTTATTACTAAACGGTAGTGATAGTCGTGAAAGCATAAGATTGGCGAGACGACAACGATGCTGCGATGGAGATCAAGGTGTCGCGCCGGTGACGATGGTGATCATGACGGTGCTTCGGAGATGGAGATCACAAGCACGAGATGATGATGGCCATATCATATCACTTATATTGATTGCATGTGATGTTTATCTTTTTATGCATCTTATCTTGCTTTGATTGACGGTAGCATTATAAGATGATCTCTCATTAAATTATCAAGAAGTGTTCTCCCTGAGTATGCACCGTTGCCAAAGTTCGTCGTGCCCAGACACCACGTGATGATCGGGTGTGATAAGCTCTACGTCCATATACAACGGGTGCAAGCCAGTTTTTGCACACGCAGAATACTTAGGTTAAACTTGACGAGCCTAGCATATGCAGATATGGCCTCGGAACACGGAGACCGAAAGGTCGAGCGTGAATCATATAGTAGATATGATCAACATAACGATGTTCACCATTGAAAACTACTCCATCTCACGTGATGATCGGTTATGGTTTAGTTGATTTGGATCACGTAATCACTTAGAGGATTAGAGGGATGTCTATCTAAGTGGGAGTTCTTAAGTAATATGATTAATTGAACTTAAATTTATCATGAACTTAGTACCTGATAGTATCTTGCTTGTTTATGTTGATTGTAGATAGATGGCTCGTGCTGTTGTTCCGTTGAATTTTAATGCGTTCCTTGAGAAAGCAAAGTTGAAAGATGATGGTAGCAATTACACGGACTGGGTCCGTAACTTGAGGATTATCCTCATTGCTGCACAGAAGAATTACGTCCTGGAAGCACCGCTGGGTGCCAGGCCTGCTGCTGGAGCAACGCCAGATGTTATGAAACGTCTGGCAGAGCAAAGCTGATGACTACTCGATAGTTCAGTGTGCCATGCTTTACGGCTTAGAATCGGGACTTCAACGACGTTTTGAACGTCATGGAGCATATGAGATGTTCTAGGAGTTGAAGTTAATATTTCAAGCAAATGCCCGGATTGAGAGATATGAAGTCTCCAATAAGTTCTATAGCTGCAAGATGGAGGAGAACAGTTCTGTCAGTGAGCATATACTCAAAATGTCTGGGTATAATAATCACTTGATTCAATTGGGAGTTAATCTTCCGGATTATTGCGTCATCGACAGAATTCTCCAATCACTGCCACCAAGCTACAAGAGCTTCGTAATGAACTATAATATGCAAGGGATGAACAAGACTATTCCCGAGCTCTTCGCAATGCTGAAAGCTGCGGAGGTAGAAATCAAGAAGGAGCATCAAGTGTTGATGGTTAACAAGACCACTAGTTTCAAGAAAAAGGGCAAAGGGAAGAAAAAGGGGAACTTCAAGAAGAACGGCAAACAAGTTGCTGCTCAAGAGAAGAAACCTAAGTCTGGACCTAAGCCTGAAACTGAGTGCTTCTACTGCAAGCAGACTGGTCACTGGAAGCGGAACTGCCCCAAGTATTTGGCGGATAAGAAGGATGGCAAGGTGAACAAAGGTATATGTGATATACATGTTATTGATGTGTACCTTACTAGAGCTCGCAGTAGCACCTGGGTATTTGATACTGGTTCTGTTGCTAATATTTGCAACTCGAAACAGGGACTACAGAATAAGCGGGCACTGGCAAAGGACGAGGTGACGATGCGCGTGGGAAACGGTTCCAAAGTCGATGTGATCGCAGTCGGCACGCTACCTCTACATCTACCTTCAGGATTAATATTAGACCTAAGTAATTGTTATTTGGTGCCAGCGTTGAGCATGAACATTATATCTGGATCTTGTTTAATGCGAGACGGTTATTCATTTAAATCAGAGAATAATGGTTGTTCTATTTATATGAGTAATATCTTTTATGGTCATGCACCCTTGAAGAGTGGTCTATTTTTATTAAATCTCGATAGTAGTAATACACATATTCATAATGTTGAAGCCAAAAGATGCAGAGTTGATAATGAAAGTGCAACTTATTTGTGGCACTGTCGTTTAGGTCATATCGGTATAAAGCGCATGAAGAAACTCCATACCGATGGACTTTTGGAACCACTAGATTATGAATCACTTGGTACTTGCGAACCGTGCCTCTTGGGCAAGATGACTAAAACACCGTTCTCCGGTACTATGGAGAGAGCAACAGATTTGTTGGAAATCATACATACCGATGTATGTGGCCCGATGAATATTGAGGCTCGTGGCGGATATCGTTATTTTCTCACCTTCACAGATGATTTAAGCAGATATGGGTATATTTACTTAATGAAACATAAGTCTGAAACATTTGAAAAGTTCAAAGAATTTCAAAGTGAAGTTGAAAATCATCGTAACAAGAAAATAAAGTTTCTACGATCTGATCGTGGAGGAGAATATTTGAGTTACGAGTTTGGTGTACATTTGAAAAACTGTGGAATAGTTTCGCAACTCACGCCACCCGGAACACCACAGCGTAATGGTGTGTCCGAACGTCGTAATCGTACTTTACTAGATATGGTGCGATCTATGATGTCTCTTACTGATTTACCGCTATCATTTTGGGGATATGCTTTAGAGACGGCCGCATTCACGTTAAATAGGGCACCATCAAAATCCGTTGAGACGACGCCTTATGAACTGTGGTTTGGCAAGAAACCAAAGTTGTCGTTTCTTAAAGTTTGGGGCTGCGATGCTTATGTGAAAAAGCTTCAACCTGATAAGCTCGAACCCAAATCGGAGAAATGTGTCTTCATAGGATACCCAAAGGAAACTGTTGGGTACACCTTCTATCACAGATCCGAAGGCAAAACATTCGTTGCTAAAAATGGATCATTTCTAGAGAAGGAGTTTCTCTCGAAAGAAGTGAGTGGGAGGAAAGTAAAACTTGACGAGGTAACTGTACCTGCTCCCTTACTGGAAAGTAGTTCATCACAGAAAACTGTTTCAGTGACACCTACACCAGTTAGTGAGGAAGCCAATGATAATGATCATGAAACTTCAGATCAAGATACTACTGAACCGCGTAGATCAACCAGAGTAAGATCCGCACCAGAGTGGTACGGTAATCCTGTTCTGGAGGTCATGCTACTAGATCATGATGAAACTACGAACTATGAAGAAGCGATGGTGAGCCCAGATTCCGTAAAGTGGCTTGAAGCCATGAAATCTGAGATGGGATCCATGTATGAGAACAAAGTATGGACTTTGGTTGACTTGCCCGATGATCGGCAAGCAATTGAGAATAAATGGATTTTTAAGAAGAAGACTGACGCTGATGGTAATGTTACTGTCTACAAAGCTCGACTTGTCACAAAAGGTTTTCGGCAAGTTCAAGGAATTGACTACGATGAGACCTTCTCACCCGTAGCGATGCTTAAGTCCGTCCGAATCATGTTAGCAATTGCCGCATTTTATGATTATGAAATTTGGCAAATGGATGTCAAAACTGCATTCCTGAATGGATTTCTGGAAGAAGAGTTGTATATGATGCAACCAGAAGGTTTTGTCGATCCAAAGGGAGCTAACAAAGTGTGCAAGCTCCAGCGATCCATTTATGGACTGGTGCAAGCCTCTCGGAGTTGGAATAAACGTTTTGATAGTGTGATCAAAGCATTTGGTTTTATACAGACTTTCGGAGAAGCCTGTATTTACGAGAAAGTGAGTGGGAGCTCTGTAGCATTTCTGATATTATATGTGGATGATATATTACTGATTGGAAATGATATAGAATTTCTGGATAGCATAAAGGGATACTTGAATAAAAGTTTTTCAATGAAAGACCTCGGTGAAGCTGCTTACATATTAGGCATTAAGATCTATAGAGATAGATCAAGACGCTTAATTGGACTTTCACAAAGCACATACCTTGACAAAATTTTGAAGAAGTTCAAAATGGATCAAGCAAAGAAAGGGTTCTTGCCTGTGTTACAAGGTGTGAAATTGAGTAAGACTCAATGCCCGACCACTGCAGAAGAAAGAGAGAATATGAAAGATGTTCCCTATGCATCAGCCATAGGCTCTATCATGTATGCAATGCTGTGTACCAGACCTGATGTGTGCCTTGCTATAAGTTTAGCAGGGAGGTACCAAAGTAATCCAGGAATGGATCACTGGACAGCGGTCAAGAACATCCTGAAATACCTGAAAAGGACTAAGGATATGTTTCTCATATATGGAAGTGACAAAGAGCTCATCGTAAAAGGTTACGTTGATGCAAGCTTTGACACTGATCCGGATGATTCTAAATCGCAAACCGGATACATGTTTACATTAAACGGTGGAGCTGTCAGTTGGTGCAGTTCTAAACAAAGCGTCGTAGCGGGATCTACATGTGAAGCGGAATACATAGCTGCTTCGGAAGCAGCAAATGAGGGAGTCTGGATGAAGGAGTTCATATCCGATCTAGGTGTCATACCTAGTGCATCGGGTCCAATGAAAATCTTTTGTGACAATACTGGTGCAATTGCCTTGGCAAAGGAATCCAGATTTCACAAAAGGACCAAACACATCAAGAGACGCTTCAACTCCATCCGGGATCTAGTCCAGGTGGGAGACATAGAGATTTGCAAGATACATACGGATCTGAATGTTGCAGACCCGTTGACTAAGCCTCTTCCACGAGCAAAACATGATCAGCACCAAAGCTCCATGGGTGTTAGATTCATTACAGTGTAATCTAGATTATTGACTCTAGTGCAAGTGGGAGACTGAAGGAAATATGCCCTAGAGGCAATAATAAAGTTATTATTTATTTCCTTATAATCATGATAAATGTTTATTATTCATGCTAGAATTGTATTTTCCGGAAACATAATACATGTGTGAATACATAGACAAACAGAGTGTCACTAGTATGCCTCTACTTGACTAGCTCGTTAATCAAAGATGGTTATGTTTCCTAACCATGAACAATGAGTTGTTATTTGATTAACGAGGTCACATCATTAGTAGAATGATCTGATTGACATGACCCATTCCATTAGCTTAGCACCTGATCGTTTAGTATGTTGCTATTGCCTTCTTCATGACTTATACATGTTCCTATGACTATGAGATTATGCAACTCCCGTTTACCGGAGGAACACTTTGGGTACTACCAAACGTCACAACGTAAATGGGTGATTATAAAGGAGTACTACAGGTGTCTCCAATGGTCGATGTTGGGTTGGCGTATTTCGAGATTAGGATTTGTCACTCCGATTGTCGGAGAGGTATCTCTGGGCCCTCTCGGTAATACACATCACATAAGCCTTGCAAGCATTACAACTAATATGTTAGTTGTGAGATGATGTATTACGAAACGAGTAAAGAGACTTGCCGGTAACGAGATTGAACTAGGTATTGGATACCGACGATCGAATCTCGGGCAAGTAACATACCGATGACAAAGGGAACAACGTATGTTGTTATGCGGTCTGACCGATAAAGATCTTCGTAGAATATGTAGGAGCCAATATGGGCATCCAGGTCCCGCTATTGGTTATTGACCGGAGACATGTCTCGGTCATGTCTACATTGTTCTCGAACCCGTAGGGTCCGCACGCTTAAGGTTACGATGACAGTTATATTATGAGTTTATGCATTTTGATGTACCGAAGGTTGTTCGGAGTCCCGGATGTGATCACGGACATGACGAGGAGTCTCGAAATAGTCGAGACGTAAAGATTGATATATTGGAAGCCTATATTTGGATATCGGAAGTGTTCCGGGTGAAATCGGGATTTTACCGGAATACCGAGAGGGTTACCGGAACCCCCCGGGAGCTTTTTGGGCCATAGTGGGCCTTAGTGGAAAAGAGAAGGGGCTGCCCTAGATGGGCTGCGCGCCACCCCCTTCCCCTAGTCCTATTAGGACTAGGAGAGGTGGCCGGCCCCCTCCTCCTCTTTTCCCCTCCGAGGAATCCTAGTTGGACTAGGATTGGAGGGGGAATCCTACTCCCAGAGGGAGTAGGACTCTCCTGCGCCTCCCCCCCTTGGCCGGCCAGCCTCCCCTCCTCTCCTCCTTTATATACGGAGGCAGGGGCACCTCTAAACACACAAGTTGACACAAGTTGACACAAGTTGACACAAGTTGATCCACGTGATCGATTCCTTAGCCGTGTGCGGTGCCCCCTGCCACCATATTCCTCGATAATACTGTAGCGGAGTTTAGGCGAAGCCCTGCTGCTGTAGTTCATCAAGATCGTCACCACGCCGTCGTGCTGACGAAACTCTTCCCCGACACTTTGCTGGATCGGAGTCCGGGGATCGTCATCGAGCTGAACGTGTGCTCGAACTCGGAGGTGCCGTAGTTTCGGTGCTTGATCGGTTGGATCGTGAAGACGTACGACTACTTCCTCTACGTCGTGTCATCGCTTCCGCAGTCGGTCTTCGTTGGGTACGTAGACAACACTCTCCTCTCGTTGCTATGCATCACATGATCCTGTGTGCGCGTAGGAAAATTTTTGAAATTACTACGAAACCCAACAATTAATCACAATAATTAATTCCTAACACTCCCCCTAATCTCCACTTTGTCTATGTAGAATCATCATCTTGAGAAACGCTCCTCCAAAAACGATGTGGGAAAATATAAGGAGATATACATAATATGCCATGAAAAACTCCTTTCAAAAACCCAGTGGGAAAATAAGGAGAAAATGACATATCATGATACTTGTATTACTATTGCCTCATTAAAAACCTTTCATGAGAAACCATATAGGAAAAACTCATAAAGGAAAAGAGTGGAATATCAAGGATCCGAGGATCTCGAACAGGTTATCGTCCAGAAGAGCACTCCCCCTGAACCATGCAAAAGTCATCTCATACCACATCATTAACATCTTTCAGGAATGAAGAACTTGGTAAAGATTTTGTGAACATATCACAAAGATCATATATCACTTTGCTTCCAAAATATTTATCTTCCCACTTGTTTTCAACTCGTGAGGAAGAAGATATTGTCAGAGTAATATTTCTCTTTATAACCTGTCTGCATCTGCGTAATACAAACAATATTATCATCATAGATAAAGGTGGGTGATTTGTACCAATCAAACCCGTCCAAACTTTCAACAAAGTTCATCTTTCTGTGAAGCCAAACAGATTTAGATGTTGCTTCATACACTCAGAATAAGTAGTGGATGCAGCCACTAAAGTTTTTCCTTCTCGACTTTCAAGAGAAGGCCATACCTCCATTCGAGAAGACAAAACCAGTCTGTGATATGGGATTATGGGGATATGATATATGCCAACATCATGATATCCAACCATGGCCAGATCTTGATTTTTCTCATAGAATAAACCAAGGTCTACGGTGTCCAGAAGATATGCAAAATATACTTCACACCAACCCAATACCTTGTATTAGTGATGCATTGTATCTAGCCAATCAATTCACTGCAAATAATATACCAGGCCTGGTGCAGCTCTCTAGATACATTAGTGTGTCAGTTGCACCGTGATATGGAAACTCGGTTCCACTATCTCTTCATCACCATTATTAGGTATAAATGGGTATTTATCTCTATTACTCAAGAGATCTCACACACCATAGTTTTGTGATGGATATGAATTATCCATGTTGCATGTAGACTGATAAACAAGTATTCCCGAAGGAATACACTCGAGTTCCAAACTCAAGCATAGTATGGTTTCAACCAAATATTTCACCTCAAACTCCGTCATAAGATGATTTGCTTGCCTCATGTATTTCTTGTGTAGTTCCAATGATATTCAGATCATCAACATACACATAAATTGTACAAATCCTTCTTTGGATTTGTTGATGAGTATACATGAGCAACTATCATTGTTTGAGTAATCCTTATAACGAAGGAACTCACTCAGTCGCTTATACCACATCCCTACCGACTTCAAGTCATAAAATGACCTTTAAAGCTTTCACAATACATGTTGCGAATAAATTCAGAATCTTCATTCCATCAGGAATTATCATAAAGATATCTGAATCAAGTGACTCATACAACTATGCAGTCACAACATCCATCAGTTTGATAAACAAATTCATTATTCACTGCCAGTGATATTAAATATCGGAACGTTATTCTACTCACAACAGGAGAACATGTTTCATCTTAAACGATGAAGGGTCTCTGCGTGAACCCATGTGCTACAAGCCTCGCTTCATGTCTCACCACCTCTTGGTTTTCATTTCTCATGAACAAAAACCCATTTGCTCCCCCATAGAACAAATTCAGAGGAGTGGGTATTACTGATCAGGTCAATACCCCCTCTTCTTGAGAGCGAGCGCATCCTCAATTGCTGCCTTCCTTTGGATCAACTAGAGCGTTTTAGACACTCAGCCATGCATGGACTTTGGTTCTAGATCCAATCCAAGGTCTTTTGCAATTCATGAGGATAAATAAATGTCGACATAATGTAGTCTTTAATATATGATTCTCCCGATTCCATATCCATAGTGGAGATTTCATCATTACCTTTTGACTCTGTGATTTCCCACAACAATTGAGTCTAGGTCTTCCAATGTCCCAGCGCCAATATTTGTGTGCACACTCGTGCTGGGTCCTGGATGTGTCCAACATCCTTCAGGTGTCCTTTCAACCCCAGGTTGAATGTCAATACCAAGTTGACTCGCATTTACTGATTGAGGATTCCTCATTCCCCTCGGACGCTTCCTTGAAGCTTTGTCCTCTTGTGTCCAGATTCCTCCCCCTCTTCGGTGGCCGAGTGGACCTATGGGTCACATCCACTCTCTCTGGCACATTCACTATGGGAACATTTTACTTTGTGACACCTTTATACTCAATAAATGCAACTGGCATATTATTTGTGATACTTTGCAAATTCATAATCTTCTGAACCTCCAGTTCAGACTCATTCGTACGTGGACCTAAGGACTAGATGTATATTCACATCTCATCTATTTTCTGGCATTCAATGTGGTCGATATCTCCCCCTAATGCCGGAAAATGTCCTGATCAAAATACAATCAGCGTACCATGCCATAAACAAGTCCCCTTATTAGGACTACATGTACTTTATGATTGACGGAGAATTATACCTCACATAGATCCCCAATTTCTATGAGGGCCCATATATGTATGTTGTGGTGGTGAAATCGGTACGTATCCAACGCAACTGAATTATCGCAGATGGGAAATACTTACTCATTTCCACGTACTAACTGCAATGGGGAGACCATATAATATGCAGTTCATCGAATCTGTATATGTACTACGTAAAACTGCGATGTCCCCAACTAGATGCTGGGAGATTACAATTCTGTAGGAGCAATCTTGCTATCAACTTATCCTCTTAACAAGTGATCCCGCAAAATAATCTTGCTATCAACTTATCCTCTTGATAAGTGATTTCACAAAACCAATATGGGTATGTACACAAAGTACAAATATGCTCCACAGTTATGCCTCAATCTAGGTAGTAATCATCAAATGCTCACAAACTAAATTTCGCAGCATTATCCATTCTGATGGATTTTATCCCGTGCTCATGATGATTTGCTCTCAAATTAATGATTTGAGCAATAAGCTTTGTAAAAGCATGGTTCCTTATAGAAGTAAGACACACATTGGACCATCTCGTCGATGCATACAAAATCAGTATGAAATATCTTAATATTCCATATAATGGTTGAATTGGGTCACATGCATCTCCTATACAAGGAAATCTGCCGGCTCATCCTTTGTCTTTAGATATGATGGCCTTGTGATCAATTTTCCAGTCTACACGTATCGTGCATACATAATGCAATGAATTTAGAAAATTCACACCATTATATTGTGTGTAGTAGAACCATCAATAATTTTCTTATCATCCCAATACCAGGGAGACCAAGGCAACCCTGCCATATCTTGAACTTATCAAGATTCTAGAAAATTATCTTGTATGTCAAATGCGTATCCAATTTAATGTATGCATAGTATATTAATCCAAAAGATAGTGAAGACCTTTACTCTAGGATTTCATTCAAATCCTTTTTGTTGAGTCTTGAGTAGGCTTCCAACCTCACTCACTATACAAGTTTCAACATAGAAACCATTGCAGATATCCTTATAACTCAACAAGGTACGAGTAGAATCTTGATGCATGAATGCATCCATGATTATCATATAGTACCCCTAGAGAGTGCAATTATGGCTTGACCAGAACCAACAATTACCCCATCACGACCAACAGTTGTCATGAAGTTTTCACTACTCTTCTCAAGAGTTTGGAAATACTTAATCTCCCTTAGTATCATGTTAGTAGACCCAGTTTCTACTAACACATTTTCTTCTCAATTGGATTATTCCAATAGGCTTCTATAGAGAAAGAAACCAATTTCAAGATATGATTAAGCTCATATGAAATACATACATTGTATATCACTAGTAGCGAAGTCCACTAGCATGTCATCGACACTAAGTAGTGGATCTTCGTTTTGCTGAGTCTGGGTATGGCTTCCAACATTTCTTTTCCCATGAGCCTTGCTTCTCGTGCCAAGTGATTGCACTTCCAGACCCACCAAATGCTTGAAAGTATCATATTTCCTTTCAATGTTAGTTATATGACCACACCATAGCAACCTTAAGAGTTGCTAACTTTGTCATTCTCCAAGAAATGACTTTTGTCATTTTGTGCTCCATTCATATATGCTTGTCATCATGTCTCCACTTTCCTTCACCATTGACGAAACTATTCAGTCAAAAGTCATCATAAAAGGATTGAAAGTGGAACACATTTCATCGATGAGATTGACATCTGAAAATGCACAATTGCAGAATCTCAACTCTCAGTTGATTTGATGCACATTAGAGTTGTATGTTTCCACTGACTCAAAGTCATGAAATCAGACGAGTGTCCATTTCGTATACACTTCATGTATAGTTACCACCCTCTGCTGGTCATATCACTCCATTTAAGAAGTTCCAGAGTGTTGGAGAATTCTCCTTCATCACACACCCTATTTTGAGAACCTGGTGCAGGTGGTGTCAGATGAAGTGTAAAACAACATATTTTGCTATATCAACTATAGCACGAAGCCCACTTAACCAATATGATTATGGTGAACCGAGACTCTGGGTCTTCAAGTTAATCTTGACATCCATGGCCAAGTCAAAAATTAGATGCCATTAATGGCAATCTCAACAAATCCTTTCTTGGATATGTTCAACATATCCTGCATGAAAACTTCATGCCCATTAATTTACTCTGAGATATGTTGTAAAAAAACAAAACAAATGCATGTGCACCAATCAACATATAGCAATTTATAAATTGCCGGAACACATATGTTGATACACAATGTGCTTGTGGTACATTAATATACAATAAATTACTGTAAAAACACATATGAATAAAAACTGCATAGCTAAAAGCTAAACAGAAAACGAGAAACTTTTTAAAAAATAGCCCTGGGCCAAATCTGCACAACCCAAACCATTGGGCACAACCCAAATTTCTGCATTTGTTTCTCCTTTTTTTCTAGATAGAGATGGGCCTTCGGCCGTTCAACTATTTGACCGACCCGTAGGCCCGCACCGCCCCCAGATCGGATAAGGGAGAGGCAACCGGACGGCTTTCGTCCCCATCGACCAACCACCCCCAATCTCGATCCAAACAACGTCCACCCTTGTGCTTCCACCGCCGACCGTGCTGCGGGAAGCCGCGCTTCCTCCGGAACAAGCCTGTCCACCGGACCGTCGTGTCGTGCGCCGTCGCAGCCGGCCACGCGTGGGAGAAGCACCGTTGTCGCAGTCGTTCTAAGGGGAGCCGCGCTCGGGCAAGAGCTGCCATCAGGGCCGGCCCATACGCCGGGGCAACGGGGCGACCGCCCTGGGCCCCTGGGAGATAGGGGCCCCGGTCCAGGTAGGTACAATATACGTATTAGGTCCAAAAAAATAAGAGAGAAAAAAGAAGGCCCAAGCCCACCATGTAGCTAGTTCGCTACTCTGTTGCAACACTCTCCATCGATCTCCTTTGCCTCAAAAAATAAATAAATCCGTCGATCTCGTCCAGTCTCCTCGCCTCCTCCCAAAAATTCTCCAATCCCAATTCCCAATGAACAGCGCCGGCGCTCCCATGCACTTCCAAATTCGAGGTGCCACTCCTGTGCATCCATTAATGGAAACCGATGGTGTTATTCCCTTCCCTAATTATCTCTTATTGCATCCTCTACGTTCCCCATCAATAGACGTGTGAGGAATCACCACATCAGAGATGGAACGTCTCCCTCGTTCGCCTAATCAAGTAGTCTTTTCATTCGCTGTTAAACATCCCGCTTCTCTGTCTCTGATTGCTCCATCTGACATCTGCAATTCTTCTCTTCCTAGTCCCTACTCTTCTCTTGGTATGTTCTTCAAAGCTTTATTGGATCCAGGGTTCATAAGGGGGGACGGGGAATGACTGTTGCAGCTGCAGATCTTGGAAGCTACACCGACAATTCAACATCAAGCAATATGCCCATATTTAGGTGCTTTTGTTCCCTATAATGACAGTTTTTTTGCAATTGTTTGGTGACGTGTGTTCTAAAAACTGTTTATCAGTGAGAAAAGAAAGTGAAAAAAATACAAACGATTCAAGTTGCTATCAGTTTTGACAAGGTTTTCTTACTTAGAAGAGCGAGATGATGGTCTCTTTGTGCCACATAGAAGAGCGGTTTTTTGTAAAACTATACTATTTCCATACTATTATGATGTAGTTCTCTGGACCATCAATCTATGCTATGTACTGAATTGCTTTCGAAATACAACATATTGTAAATTTTTATTTGTCCACAAGTGCCCCATTTTGCCGTCTCGCCCCAGGGCCACGAATATGTATGGACCGGCCCTGGCTGCCATTCGCACTTCCTGCTGACCGCAGGCTGTCGGTGCGTTCGAAGTCGAGTGCGTCGATCCGCGTTCGACATCATTTATGAGGTAAGAACACAAATTGAAGGATAAAACATGCGCGCGTACAGTTCTTGGTTTGGATTTCGATCCATTGATCGAGAGTGCCAACGCAGCATAGTTTTCTGTTCGTCTTTTTCTCCTGATGTCTTCCTTGATTTATGATGGTGGCCAATTTCAAGTTTTTGTTGTCCTGCTTGGAGAGTTGGAGTATGACAAATCCATAATTTTCTTGAGCGTGTGACTCAATCAGTTGAGTTCTTCTCCTGCAGGAGGGCATGCCGACACATGTTTGTGTCTTATTGCCGTGAGCAGCCTGATAACAGTTGTCGCCGAGGGAGCGTCACAGTGCCTTGCGCCAGAGGAGGAGCACTTCTTGCAGTAGGTGCGAGCGGCCGCGCGGTTCTTCATTCCTGCCGGCACGCTCCTGACGTTGGCCGCCTCCGCTGCCGATGGGAAGGACGTCACTGCTGTTGTCCACGCCGCCGGGAGGCTCTCCTCGCCTCTGTGATTCTTGTGCGCGTGTACCCGCCTTCTCGAGATGGCCTCTCTCGCTCAACGGAGAGCAAAGGGCTGATAACGTGTGGAGAAACAATTACTAGAATCAATCGTCTATTTGATTTTCTAATGATTACAACTTATATATCTCCTGAAGAGACATGTCCAACAGACACAACACTTTGGAGAGTCGGGAGAGAAGAGACGCGTCGGTTAGTTTGCTAACCGACTCTCTAATACAATGTGGAGATTATCCACATAATTAATTACAATAATTAATTCCTAACAAAAACTTTGTCTGGCCCGAGGAGAACATCCCTGCAGTTTACAGCCACTACTTCCAGCCTCAAAGAATTAAACCAACAAAGAAAGCTTGACACAGTAACATGGCGAGGGAGTGTTGGCGAGACACGGCGAGACCACCGGACTCCCTCCTCACGTTGCGCTGTGCTGAAATATGGGATAGGCTTTAGGCCCATCTAACAATTTCTGAAAATCTTTAAGGGTACATGTGGGTTATATGGCATTAGGTGTAGTGAAAAATTTAGTCACTCCGCTAGTGGAGAAGAAGTTGAACCTCTTTATAAAGATTTCTCTTCTACATGCTACTGAAGCTTGAGAAGAGAAGAGGCCCTCGCACACTCCTCCATCGCCGCGCCGCGTCATGCCGCGTTGCGCGTTGCGGGAATGAGCTGAGCCGAGCTCACACCTACGCGCTTATTTCTGACAGCTAGGCCACGATCTGAGACATCGGATCCTGGGATGTCATGGACTCGGACGTGGGTCGAGCCCACGTCTCTCCACACGGCTGCGCCTATATAAGTGTGAGGTTTCTCCTAACCCTAGCCGCTACGAACAGATCACATCTGCTCCACGTGCACTGCCCCATCATTCCTTTGTTGCTGCTGCCGTCGGTGATTCCATCTCGCCCACCGCATCGACGGAAGAGCAGGTCTCTAAAACCCCGCCCCTCTGGTTCCTGTATGGGAGAGGGGTGAATAGGTTTTTGGGAAGTTACTGCTCGCCTCCGATCCGCTACTTTCTCTACGTCCGCGTCGCCTTCATCATCATCATGTCTCAGTCCGACGCTGACCGTCTCGCTGCCGAGAAGCTCGAGGCCGACAAGAAGGCCGTCAAGGACGCCGCCGCCACCGCCGCGGCGGGTTCTGCATGGCCTACTGGAGGGTATAACGCATTTATCTCTCTCCTGATTATTTCCGTATTAGCAGTACTAGCATTATGTGTAGATCTGTCTACTGTTTGCGAAGTACGTGCTTGTTTAGATCAGTATCCGTATGTCGTTAATTCTGTCAATGCCATGCTAGTCATCTATTTATGGATTAAATTAGTCGAAAAATTTCCTATTTACTCAGCAATCCAAAAAGCTATTATGTGTAGGAATTTTTCGGCAAGTGACATTGTCGCTGCACTAAAACCTGATAAGTTCACCGGTACGTACTTTAACCGTTGGCAGACTAAGACCAGTTTATGGCTCACGACTATGAACGTGTTCTGAGTCGCCGGTGTGCCCACGGGAACGATTGCTCCTGAACAGGAGAAGGCGTTCAAGGAGGCCACCGTCGTATTTCTCGGAGCAGTTCTTAGCGTGATCGGAGATAAATTGGTCGACGCATATTTACATGTGCGTGTCGCCAAGGACTTGTGGGAGGCACTCGAATCTAAATTTAGGGCCACCGATGCTGGGAGCGAAATGTATATTATAGAGCAGTTCCATGATTACAAGATGGTTGAGAACCGTCTTGTACTGGAGTAGGCTCATGCGATAATATGCATCGTTAAGGAGTTTGAGCTTCTGAAGTGCGATTTACTGGGCAAGGTTGTCGCGGGATGTATAATCGCTAAGCTCCCTAATTCATGGAGAAACTTTGCTACCACTCTGAAACATCAGATGTGTGAGTTCTTAGTAGAGGATGTCATCGGCCATCTGAGTGTTTGTGATGCCCTCGATTTGACTGTACACTAATCATACACGCAAACGTGTATGATCAAGACCAGGGACTCGCGGGAAGATATCACAACACAACTCTGAAAACAAATAAGTCAAACAAGCATCATATTACAAGCCAGGGGCCTCGAGGGCTTGAATACAAGTGCTCGATCGAAAACGAGTCAGCGAAAATAACAATATCTAAGTAAAGACAAGGTGTCATAAGATGGCTAGCACAAACTGGGATACATATCGAAAGAGACGCATGCCTCCTGCCTGGGATCCTCCTAACTACTCCCGGTTGTCAGTGGCCTACACGTAGTAGTAGGCACGCCTCGGTGTAGTAAGGGTCATGTCGACGGTGGCGTCTAGCTCCTGGGCTCCAACATCTAGTTGCGACATCCGAGAAGAATGGAAAGAGGGAAAATAGGGAGAAAAGCAACTGTGAGTACTCATCCAAAGTACTCGCAAGCAAGGATCTACACTACATATGCATTGGTGTCAATGAAATGGGTAGTATTTGTGGACTGAACTGCAGAATGTCAGAATAAGAGGGGGATAGTTAGACCTATCGAAGACTACGCTTCTGCCAGCCTTCATCTTGAAGCATGTAGAAGAGAGTAGCTGGTAAGTTCACCAAGTAACAATGTATAGCATAATCCTACTCGGCGATCCTCTCCTCGTCGCCCTGTGAGAGAGCGATCACCAGGTTGTATCTGGCACTTGAAAGGGTGTGTTTTATTAAGTATCCGGTTCTAGTTGTCATAAGGTTGGAATACAACTCCGGGTCGTCCTTTTACCGAGGGACACGACTATTTAAGTAGATAAACTTCCCTGCGGGGATGCACCACATTACCCAACACACTCAATCCCTCTAGCCGGACACACATTCCTGGATCATGCCCGGCCTCGGAAGATCAACACGTCGTAACCCTACCTAGGCCTAACAAAGAGGTCAGCATGCCGGTCTAAATCCTAAGCACGCAGGGGTCTGGGCCCATCGCCCGTTGCACACCTGCACGTTGCGAACGCGGCCGATTAGAAGACCTAACAACCTCCATTACAAAGGAAGTTGCATTATGTGGTCCAACCCGGCGCGCGCCGCTCGGTCGTTGACGTCTAGGAGGCTTCGGCTGATACTACGATATCGAGTGCCCATAACTATTCCCGCATGGTGGTTAGTGCGTATAGGCTAGTGGCCAGACTCAGATCAAATATCCAGATCTCATTAAGCGTGTTATTTGAAGTATCCGCAGACGCTGCACAGGGATCAGGCCCACCTATCACCTAGGTGGTCACAACCTGCCCTGTCGCTCTGCCACAAAGTAACAGTCGGGGGCCTTTAGGAACCCAAGCCCATCACTACCTCGATGGAACTGAAGGAAATATGCCCTAGAGGCAATAATAAAGTTGTTATTTTATATTTCCTTATATCATGATAAATGTTTATTATTCATGCTAGAATTGTATTAACCAGAAACTTGATACATGTGTGGATACATAGACAAAACACCGTGTCCCTAGTAAGCCTCTACTAGACTAGCTCGTTAATCAAAGATGGTTAAGTTTCCTAACCATAGACATGTGTTGTCATTTGATGAACGAGATCACATCATTAGGAGAATAATGTGTTGGACAAGACCCATTCGTTAGCTTAGCATGTTGATCGTTCAGTTTTATTGCTATTGCTTTCTTTATGTCAAATACATATGTTGGGGAATGTAGCATGCAATTTCAAAAAAATTCCTACGCTCACGCAAGATCTATCTAGGAGATGCATAGCAACGAGGGGGAGAGTGTGTCTATGTACCCTCATAGACCATAAGCGGAAACGTTTGACAACGCGGTTGATGTAGTCGAACTTCTTCTCGTTCCGGCCGATCAAGTACCGAACGTACGACACCTCCGAGTTCTGCACACATTCAGCTTGATGACATCCCTCGAAATCTTGATCAAACAAAGTGTCGAGGAAGTATATGAGTTCCGTCAGCACAACAGCATGGTGACGGTGATGGGGAAGTGATCCGCGCAGAGCTTTGCTTAAGCACCGCAAGAATATGACCGAGGGTGTAATCTGTGGAGGGGAGCGCCGCAAACGGCTAACAAGTGGGAGAATGAATGAAATATGCCCCAGAGGCAACAATAAAGTTGTTATTTTATATTTCCTTATCACGATAAATGTTTATTATACATGCTAGAATTGTATTAACCAGAAACTTGATACATGTGTGCATACATAGACAAAACACCGTGTCCCTAGTAAGCCTCTACTAGACTAGCTCGTTAATCAAAGATGGTTAAGTTTCCTAACGATAGACATGTGTTGTCATTTGATGAATGGGATCACATCATTAGGAGAATGATGTGATGGACAAGACCCATTCGTTAGCTTAGCATGTTGATCGTTTAGTTTTATTGCTATTGCTTTCTTCATGTCAAATACATATTCCTTCGACTATGAGATTACGCAACTCCCGAATACCGGAGGAATACCTTGTGTGCTATCAAACATCAGAACATAACTGGGTGTTTATAAGGATGCTCTATAGGTATCTCTGAAGGTGTCTGTTGGGTTGGCATAAATCGAGATTAGGATTTGTCACTCCGAGTATTAGAGAGGTATCTCTGGGCCCTCTCGGTAATGCACATCATAATAAGCCTTGCAAGCAATGTGACTAATGAGTTAGATGCAGCATGATGTATTACGGAATGAGTAAAGAGAGTTGCCGGTAGCAAGATTAAACTAGGTATGAAGATACTGACGATCGAATCTCGGGCAAGTAACATACCAATAACAAAGGGAGTAACGTGTGTTGTCATTACGGTACGACCAATAAAGATCTTCATAGAATATGTGGGAACCAATATGAGCATCTAGTTTCCGCTATTGGTTATTGACCGGAGAGGTGTCTCGGTCATGTCTACATAGTTCTTGAACCCGTAGGGTCCACATGCTTAACGTTCGATGACGATTTTGTATTATATGAGTTATGTGATTTGGTGACCGAATGTTGTTCGGAGTCCCGTATGAGATCACGGACATGACGAGGAGTCTCGAAATGGTCGAGAGGTAAGGATTCATATATAGGATGATGATATTCGGACACCGGAAGTGTTCCGGGGGTACCGGGTACATATCAGGTCATCGGAAGGAAAGAGGGGAAGAGAAAAAGGAAGGGGAGCAATTCGGCCTCCCCCTTCCTTCTCTCCTCCCTCCTCCTTCCTCCCCCCTCCAGATGAATATGGAAGGGGGAGGCCGAATTGGGAGGCACCCAAGTAGGATTCCTCCTACTTGGGGCGCCCCCTTAGCTGTCTCTCCTCCCCTCCAACCTATATATATGTGGGGGGCACCACTAGAACACACAACAACGATTGTTAGCCGTGTGCGGCGCCCCCCTCCACAGTTTACGCCTCCGGTCATATTGTCGTAGTGCTTAGGCGAAACCCTGCGCAGATCACTTCACCATCACCGTCACCATGCCACCGTGCTGACAAAACTCTCCCTCGACACTTTGTTGGATCAAGAGTTCGAGGGACGTCATCGATCTGAACATGTGCAGAACTCGGAGGTATCATACGTTCGGTACTTGATCGGTCGGAACGAGAAGAAGTTCGACTACATCAACCATGTTGTCAAACGCTTCGCTTTCAGTCTACGAGGGTACGTGGACACACTCTCCCCTCTCCTTTCTATGCATCTCCTAGATAGATCTTGCGTGAGCGTAGGAATTTTTTGAAATTGCATGCTACGTTCCCCAACAGTGGCATCCGAGCCAGGTCTATGCGTAGATGATATGCATGAGTAGAACACAAAGAGTTGTGGGCGGTGATCATCATACTGCTTACCATCAATGTCTTATTTTGGTTCGGCGGTATTGTTGGATGAAGCGGCCCGGACCAACCTTACATGACCACGTTCATGAGACCGGTTCCATCGACAGACATGCAACTAGTTTTGCATAAAGGTGGCTGGCGGGTGTATGTTTTTCTAACTTTAGTTGAATCGAATTTGACTGCGGCCGGTCCTTGTGGAAGGTTAAAACATCAAACTTGATAAATCACCGTTGTGGTTTTGATGCGTAGGTAAAAACGGTTCTTGCTAGAAGCCCGTAGCAGCCACATAAAACTTGCAACAACAAAGAAGAGGACGTCTAACTTGTTTTTGTAGGGCATGTTGTGATGTGATATGGTCAAGATATGATGTGATATACGTTATTGTATGAGATGATCATGTTTTGTAGAAGTCACTGGCAACCAGCAGGATCCTTATGGTTGTCTCTTTATTGTATGAAATACAAACACCATGTAATTTCTTTACTTTATCACTATGCGTTAGCAATAGTTGTAGAAGCAATAGTTGGCGAGACAACCAGGACGCTACGATGGAGATCAAGGTGTCAAGCCAGTGACAATGGAGATCATGACGGTGCTTTGGAGATGGAGATCAAAGGCACAAGATGATGATGGCCATATCATGTCACATATTTTGATTGCATGTGATGTTTATCTTTTATGCATCTTATTTTGCTTAGTACGGCGGTAGCACTATAAGATGATCCCTTACTAAAATTTCAAGGTATAAGTGTTCTCCTTGAGTATGCACCGTTGCGACAGTTCGTTGTGCTGAGACACCACGTGATGATCGGGTGTGATAGGCTCCACGTTCACATACAATGGGCACAAGACAGTTTTGCACATGCGGAATACTCGGTTCGTCTTCTTCGCTTGCCTTTTGTGTACTCGTGTCACTGCTAGGAAAAGGCCTACTAATGGCGCACCAGTTTTTCCTACTAATGGCGCACTGCTGGTGCGCCATTAGTATCACGCCACTAGTATTTCTTACTAATGGCGCACCACCGGTGAGCCATTAGTATCTGGTATACTAATGGCGCACCAAACAGTGCGCCATTAGTATAGAACACCATGCGCCATTAGTATGCCTCCCAGGGGGCCATATTTAACCATGTGCTTTGGCATACTAATGGCGCACTGTTGGGTGATGCGCCATTAGTGTGATTATAACAGTGCGCCATTAGTGTCTTGTGTGGTGCGCCACTAGTATGAATATTAGGGATTTTTTTTCATTTCTAATATTTTCACAGGTTAAAAAATATTAGAGATAACATACAACACAGATCTGCTTAGCTTACATACAGGGGGCCATATGTAACGATGTTACCTGCGTCCACCAGATCATATCCAACACACAAGTTTCATCATATATACATACATAGCCAACACATAGTTCCATCGTTACATATTACAAGAGTTTCACAATGTTCATTCAACACCGTTATCCATCAATTCACAAAAGTTTCACATTGATACAAAATAAAAACACAAATGGAAAAGAAGCACTCCATCCATGCAAGCTTCCGTGAATTAAATCAAATCTGCAAAATGATAAACAAGAAGTTAGAAGAAGAAGAAGAAGAAGAGAAGAAGAAGAAGAAGACTAGAATAAGAATAAGAAGAAGAATAAGAAGAATAAGAATAAGACTATAATCTTATTATGTAAACTCGATCATTTTGTGCTAACATAAGTAATTTTGGAGCTAACCTATAGGAAACTAAGCATATAAGCTCTAAGTTAGCATATTAGATCCAACTTAAGTAAAATGAAGCTAACCTATGTCATTTTGGATAAGAAGAAGAATAAGAAGAAGAATATAAGCTTATTATGTAAACTTGATCATTTTGTGCTAACATAAGTAATTTTGGAGCTAACCTATAGGAAACTAAGCATATAAGCTCTAAGTTAGCATATTAGAGCCAACTTAGGTAAAATGAAGCTAACCTATGTCATTTTGGATAAGAAGAAGAATAAGAAGAAGACTATAAGCTTATTATGTAAACTTGATCATTTTGTGCTAACATAAGTAATTTTGGAGCTAACCTATAGGAAACTAAGCATATAAGCTCTAAGTTAGCATATTAGAGCCAACTTAGGTAAAATGAAGCTAACATATGTCATTTTGGATAAGAAGAAGAATAAGAAGAAGACTATAAGCTTATTATGTAAACTTGATCATTTTGTGCTAACATAAGTAATTTTGGAGCTAACCTATAGGAAACTAAGCATATTAGAGATAAATAGGTAACTAAGTATATATATATCATTTTGGAGATCTGACATATCTGACATAGTTCAGTTCTCATTGTTCTTCTCCTTCTCCTTCCTCAGCCTGATGCGCCAAGAGCGGCAAGGCGGTGGAGGCAGCTGTGGGATGTAGTCTTCTACCACAATTGGAGTGGTCATGTCGCCCAGCTGTGGGATCGCCGGTGCCACCACCGGTGCGTGGTAATTGTCAGGCACCACTACCATCGCGAGGCCACCCTCAGCCACCACCATCTCTTGCCCATGGTCAGCCACCACCATCTCTTTCCCATGGTCAGCCACCACCATCTCTTGCACCTGGTCAGCCACCACCATCTCTTGCCCTTGGTCAGCCACCACCAGCGCTAGGTCATCCTCAGCCTGATGCCCATCGTCATCCTGCAGCTCCTCATCCCCACTCTGCTCCTCTTCTCCCCCACTCCAGTCCGGATCATCCTTCTTGTTGTCTTCACTACTTCCAGAATCGCTGCTGCTTTTGCTAAGGCCGGAATCGCTGTTGCTTTTGCTACAGCCATAATCGCTGCTGCTTTGGTTGTAGCCAGTGTCGCTGCTGCTGCTCCCATTGCCTGTCCAAATGCAACAATGACCGTTAACAATCGATGTGAGACAAAGCCAAATATGGATGAATAAGAAGAGGCAGAATGCATTGGCATCTTCGTCTTCAGTGTAGCGCATGCGACACATAGTCTTGTTGAAAACCTTCACGATGAGCATTGTGGCGTCATCGTCGTACCTCAAGAGAAGAAAGTACCCGGTCCGTAGGTCGTAGGCATTGTAGAATTTCTCCCATCCACGGCACACGTACATGTGGCCCTCCTCGATCACCAACTCCACGTCCCACAGCCTGTGAACCCCGCTGCCGGCCTGTCGGAGCTTCACATTATCTGGCGGATCTTCACCCAGCATCTTCATAAAAGCGTTAGGCAGCCTCTGCAATTTGGGACAAGGAGTGATGTAGCAAACAACAGAGTTATCATAATGAGATGGGTGAAGGGGAGATCTCTCGTTTTCTATACCTGCCTCGTGGCTGATACTGAAGAAGAAAGTATGATAGTGAAGAACTCGAAAGCATCCAACTCGTACTCCGGTGAGGCAGAGCGGCGGTGGCTGCTTCCCCCCATCTTTGATAAGCAGCAGAAGAGACCAATTAGTACCCTTACAACATTATAGCAGCATAAATTTTGAGCAGAAGATAATCAACATTAGTCGCAAGTACCCCATATGTCCTATTTTTAGCAAAGTCATGCTAAAATTCACGGAAAATTTCAGCATGACCTTTGCTGAAAATAGGACATATGGAGTACCCGAATTTTCCGGAACGGAAGTTAATAGACATTCCGGCAAACTCAAGGGCCTCTCGGGGTACCTGCAAAATCATTACCCCACCCCCACCCAGCTGCAACCCCACAACACCCCACAATATCATCACGACACGATGGTCGGAGACAAAACCCCCCAATATCATCAAAATACTCCAGTTATGAAGTAAAATTCCTGAAGTGTTCCAGGAGTAGAACCTGAAGTGTAGTCAGTGGCTTCACCTATGTGCATAAAAATCATAAAAATTCAAAATCATTTGAAACCTGATCACTAGTCATAAAAATTCAAAATCATTCAAAATCAAAATCTACTAATTAGTTCTTGTGCTCATCCAGTAGCAACATCTTTCATACATGATCAGTAGTCATGTACCAAATTTTTATTTAAACTGAATTTGCAAATCAACAAGAGCTCTACTAGTTTTAGACTAGATTTACACTAAATACACTAGAGTATTTGACCAGTAGTCATGTGAACTCTTTGAATTTGTAAACACTTCCAGACTTGAGCATTGAGAGTTCACAATTGCAAAAAATGTCCCTTGTTCCTGAACTTGTATTGTACTCCATTCATTCAAGCAGAAAGAAACAATTATTGTTGGTACTCATGTGCTTCTTTCCAAATAATTTTATTTATTCAGAGTTTAAGAAATTTTGAACAAAAAAAGAACGCAAGATACAGACTGAATTTGATGTTCAAAAATAACTGATAGTAGCATGCTATGGTACAGATAAAGTTGGGTCATAGTAACACACAGTAACATTTCTGGAATCCAAATTGAAACAATAAATCACATGTAGCTAGCAACTGAAAATCAAATTGGCACTTTTCTGCAAACTCATACATGTCTTCTCTTTTTGTAGCATCAATGCTCAGCTCGATGGATTAACTGAATTTTCTACAAACACCAAGTACTAGTGCACACAAAAGTTCTGAAATTTGTGTGCCTAACTGAATTAACTGAATTTTCAGTAACCGAATAAACTGAATTTTCAAAACTGACAAATATTAATAGGTTGACTATAGCAAATCCAATTTGCATGCTTCACTACATATAATTTACAATAATCCGAGGGGACAAATACAGCACTGGAAAAGTCAATTCAGGTTTATCTGAATTGGCAGCTACAGTGATGCCATTTAAAGCTAGCTAGAGGGAAAAGCCATTTTAAAAAATCCTCTCATCTCATATGAGGAGTGTTAATCCTAAGACTAATAGTTTGTTGTGCAGTACAGCTACAATGATGCCCTCTCCATTTTGTCCCTCCCCGACTAGATACTAGAGTAGCACTGTTGATGCCCTGTTCTTGCTGAACTTTATGACAGTATATACAACAACTTATCCTCTTAAGCCAAAACAACTTTCTAAAAGCCAGATGCAACTTGTTGAGCTAATTTTGAGCAGAACTCCTTGAGGAACTAGCAACAAAAGGTACTGAACTAGCAGCAAGCTTGTGTTATTGCTTACTAAGGTACTGAACTAATCAGAACTTCAGAACAGTGAGCTTTACATACTAATTTCAGAGGGATTTGAACCTAATTTGACCTAAATTCGAGAGGGATTTGACCTTATTTTGCATCTACACTAGCCCCTAATCCATGGCTAGAGCTAGTAGTAGGAACACATGGTAGAGTAATTAGGCAGCCTTGAGGAACCCAAATCCATGGCTGCTAGATCGAATGAAACAAGGAGGGGAGAGGGGACGGAGGGGAGTTGGGGGCACCTTCACCTTGGGTGGCTGAACAACGGCGACTGTGGTGGCTGGGTGCACCCGTCCTGCTCCTCCTCCTCGAGTAAGACAAGGTCGGCGGCTATACAGTGAGGAGAAGGCCCTCCTCTCCTCTCCGGGCGTCGTCCTGGTCGCTTGCCGGCGTGGTCTACCTGTAGAGACGAGACAAGAAGGGGTCAGGGGTTTGGAGTGGAGGGGGGCTTACGGGCGGAGGAGGACGGGCGGAGGAGGAGTGGGGCTTACGGGCGGAGGAGGACGGGCGGCGGTGCAGTAGGGGCGGCGGAGGGAGGCGCTGCTGGGCTCCTGTGCCGGCTGTGGGGCAGCGGAGGCTTCAGACGGCTGGGTGCGCCGCGGCGTCGGGCTGGCAGTCGTGGCGGCAGGCGGGGGAGCCGGAGCGGGTGTGGAGCGGGCCGGGGGTCGTCGGAGCAGGTGCGGCGGGGGAGGGAAAGGGGATCTAGCGAGGGAGAGGGAAGGGGGGATCGGGCGAAGGGGTATCCAGCTAGACACTATAGCAATGGCGCACCACCCTCTGGTGCGCCATTAGTAGTTTTTTTTCTGATAGCAACGGCGCACCCTCCTCTGGTGTGCCATTAGTAACTTTTTTTCTGACAGCAATGGCGCACCCTCCTCTGGTGCGCCATTAGTAACATTTTTTTCATTATTTCTTGTTGCATCTAATAATTTGTTTTTTTATCAAATTTGTTATTTTCATGAGGACTAGAACAGAAGATATCATCAAATATCATCATTTTTTTTGGAAAATATCATCAAATTTGTTTTTTATTTTTAATTGAAAATATCATCAAATTTGTTATTTGAAGATATCATCAAATTTGTTATTTAAAAATATCTTCAAAAAGTGGGGGAGGGTGCGGGTGTCGGCGGCGGCGGTGGAGCGGGGGAGGGTGC
>NC_041392.1:516601880-516654472 GCF_002162155.2 Triticum dicoccoides | reverse complement strand
GGCGGCGGTGGAGCGGGGGGAGGGTGCGGGGGGTGCTCGGCGGCGAGGGGGATCTGGCGAGGGGGATAGCTATCGAGAGGGAGGGGGATCGAGATCGAGTGTCCTCATGAATATTCAATATTTTTTCATATGGAATATGAAAAAATATCATCAAATTTGAAAAAATATTCATGAATTCAAATGCCCATGAAATTTAAAAATATTCATGATATCAAAAAGTAAAAAAGAAGTGCCCGTGAAGTTTAAACTAGTAATGGCGCACTATGCAACGGTGCGCCATTAGTAGTTTTGGAAAAAAGTAAAAAATACATTAGTGGCGCACTCTATGGCTGGTGCGCCATTAGTAGTTCTAACTACTAATGGCGCACTCTGCCTGGATGCGCCATTATTATGTTTGAAAAAATGAAAAAAACATTTTGTTACTAGTGGCGCACCGTGTGCCTAGTGCGCCATTAGTGTCTTCAACACTAATGGCGCATCTCCACATGGTGCGCCATTAGTATATAGTAGTGGCGCACCACTTCTCTAGTGCGCCATTAGTGTCAATTCCATCTATAGCCCTTTTCCTAGTAGTGTGTGTTGGATTGCTTGCTTGTCACAGACTCAAGAGAATACCAAACTATGTGACTTTTCCCACACCAATAACAATGATTTTATTAGTACTTCGTTTGCTCCTGCTACTAATGTTGAATCTTGTGAAATTAATGTTGTTTTGTTGAATCTTGTTATGAAAGATCAATTTTCCAGCCTTCCTAGTGAAGATGTCGCATCCCATCTAAACAATTTCGTTGATTTGTGTGATATGCAAAAGAAAAAAGATGTGGATAATGATATTGTTAAATTGAAGCTATTTACGTTCTCACTTCGAGATCGTGCTATAACTTGGTTTTCATCTTTGCCTAAAAATAGTATCGATCCATGGAATAAGTGTAAAGATGCTTTTATTTCCAAGTATTTTCCTCCAGCTAAGATCATCTCCCTTAGGAATGATATTATGAAGTTTAACCAACTTGACCATGAACATGTTGCACAATCTTGGGAGAGGATGAAATTAATGATATGAAATTGCCCCACGCGTGGTTTGAATCTATGGATGATTATACAAAAAAAATATGCTGGATTGAATTTTGCTTCTAGAAATCTTTTAGATTCGGCCACGGGAGGTACTTTTATGGAAATTACTTTAGGAGAAGCTACTAAACTCCTAGATAATATTATGGTTAATTATTCTCAATGGCATACCAAAAGACCTTCCACTAGTAAAAAAGTGCATGCAATTGAAGAGATCAATGTTTTGAGTGGAAAGATGGATGAGCTTATGAAATTACTTGCTAGCAAGAGTGCTCCTATTGATCCTAATGATATTCCTTTGTCTACTTTGATTGAGAATAATAATGAATCTATGGATGTGAATTTTGTTGGTAGGAACAATTTTGGTAATAACGCGTATAGAGGTAACTTTAATCCTGGGCTGTTCCCTAGTAATTCCTCTAATGATTATGTTAATTCCTACAACAACTCTTATGGAAATTATAATAATATGCCCTCGGAATTTGAGAATAATGTTAAAGAATTTATGAGTTTGCAAAATAATTTCAATGCTTTGATTGAATAAAACTTGCTTAAGATTGATGATTTGGCTAGGAACGTGGATAGAATTTCTCTCGATGTTGATTCTTTGAAACTTAGATCTATTCCACCTAAGCATGATATCAATGAGTCTCTCAGTGATATGAGAATTTCCATTGACGAGTGCAAGGAAAGAACCACTAAGATGCGTGCAAAAAAAAGATTGGTTTATAAAAGCGTGTTCTTCTACTTTCCGTGAAAATAATGATGAAGATCTTAAAGTGATCGATGTGACTCCCATTGAATCTTTGTTTCACAATATAAATCTTGATGAATATGGGATTGGAGATGAGTCAACTTTAGTTAGAAGGCATCCCAATGATTCAGAGTTTTTAGATCTTGATGCAAAAATGGATAAAAGTGGGATTGGAGAGGTCAAAACTTTAGGTAGTGATGAACCCACTCTTTTGGATTTCAAGGAATTTAATTATGATAATTGTTCTTTAATAGATTGAATTTCCTTGTTTCAATCCATGTTGAATTCTCCTCATTCTTATAATCAAAACAAAGCTTTTACTAAACATATCGTTGATTCTGATGCAATCCATTGAAGAAAAGCTTGAATTGGAAGTTTCTTTCCCTAGAAAACTTTATAATGAGTGGGAACCTACTATTAATATTAAGATTAAAGATTATGAGTTCCATGCTTTGTGTGATTTGGGTGCTAGTGTTTCCATGATTCCAAAAACTCTTTGTGATGTGCTAGGTTTCCGTGAATTTGATGATTGTTCCTTAAATTTGCATCTTGAGGATTCCACTATTAAGAAACCTATAGGAAGGATTACTGATGTCCTTATTGTTGCAAATAGGAATTATGTGCCCATAGATTTCATTGTTCTTGATATAGATTGCAATCCTACATGTCCTATTATTCTTGGTAGACCTTTCCTTAGAACGATTGATGCAATTATTGATATGAAAGAAGGAAACATTAGGTTTCAATTTACGTCAAGGAAAGGCATGGAACACTTCCCAATAAAGAAAATTAAATTGCCTTATGAATCTATTATGAGAGCCACTTATGGATCACATGCCAAATATGATAATACTTAGATCTATTCATGTTTTATGCCTAGCTAAGGGCGTTAAACAATAGCGCTTGTTGGGAGGCAACCCAATTTTATTTTATTTTTACTTTTAGGTTCTGTTTTGCAATAAATATTTCATCTAGCCTCTGGTCAGATGTGGTTTTATGTTTTAATGAGTGTTTGTGCCAAGTAAGACGTTTGGGATAGATTACGGTGATTGTTGATTTGTTCTTGCTGAAAAACAGAAACTTGTGCGCTCAGGAAAATAATTCTCATTTTTAGCAGAAGCGTGATAAAATACTGATTCTTTCTGCAGAAGATTAATAAACAAATTGCTTAGGCCGTCCTAATTTTTCTGAAATTTTGGAGTTATAGAAATATTCGAAATATCCAGATTCCTACACACTGTTCTGTTTTTGACATATTCTGTTTTCTATGTGTTGTTTGCTCATCTTGATGAATCTATGGCTAGTATCCGGGGGGTATGAACCATGGAAAAGTCGGAATACAGTAGATATTACACCAATATAAATAAATAATGAGTTCACAATAGAACCAAAAGTGGTGATTTATTTTAATTCTTATAATAACAGAGCTTATGAGATTTTCTGTTGAGTTTTGTGTTGTGAAGTTTTCATGTTTTGGGTACGGATTTGATGGACTATGGAATAAGGAGTGGCAAGAGCCTAATATTAGGAATGCCGAAGGCACCCCAAGGTAATATTCAAGGACAACCAAGAGCCTAAGCTTGGGGATGCCCCGGAAGGCATCCCCTCTTTCGTCTTCGTCTATCGGTAACTTTACTTGAGGCTATATTTTTATTCACGACATGATATGTGTTTTGCTTGGAGCGTCTTGTATGATTTGAGTCTTTTCTTATTAGTTTGCCACAATCATCCTCGTTGTACATGGCTCATGCTCATATATTGCGAGAAAGTTGAAAGAGTTTGAAAAGGCTAAGTATGAAACAATTGCTTGGCTTGTCATCAGGGTTGTGCATGATGGGAGCATTTTGTGTGACGAAAATGAAGCATGACCAAACTATATGATTTTATAGGGATGAGCTTTCTTTGGCTATGTTAAATTGACAGGACATAATTGCTTGGTGAGTATGCCTGAAGTACTATTGTCTTTATGTCAATATTAAACTTTTGTCTTGAATCTTATGGATCTGAATATTCTTGCCACAATAGAGAAGATTACATTGATGAATATGTTAGGTAGCATTCCACATCAAAAATCTATTTTTATCATTTACCTACTCGAGGACGAGCAGGAATTAAGCTTGGGGATGCTTGATACCTCTCCAACGTATCTATATTTTTTGATTGTTCCATGCTATTATATTATCCATCTAGGATGTTTTATATGCATTTATATGGTATTTTATATAATTTTTAGGACTAACCTATTAACCTAGAGCCCAGTGCCAGCTTCAGTTTTTTCCTTGTTTTTGAGTTTTACAGAAAAAGGAATACCAAACGTAGTCCAATTGACATGCCAATATTTGATGATTTTTATGGAACAAAAGAAGCCCGCGGAGTAAAAGAGTTGGGCCAGAAGAGTCCCGGGCCATCCACAAGGGTGGGAGGCGCGCCCTACCCCCCGGGCGCGCCCCCTATCTCGTGGACGACTCGAGGACCCCCCTTGACTTGTTCCCGATGCCAAAAATTCCTATAAATACAGAAACCTCCAGAAATAACCTAGATCGGGAGTTCCGCCGCCGCAAGCCTCCGTAGCCACCAAAACCCAATCGGGACCCTGTTCCAGCACCCTACCGGAGGGGGGATCCATCACCGGTGGCCATCTTCATCATACCGATGCTCTCCATGACAAGGAGGGAGTAGTTCACCCTTGGGGCTAAGGGTATGTACTAGTAGCTATGTGTTTGATCTCTCTCTCTCTCTCTCTCTCTCTCTCTCTCTCTCTCTTTCTCGTGTTCTTGATTCGGCACGATCTTGATGTATCGCGAGCTTTGCTATAATAGTTCGATCTTATGATGTTTCTCCCCCTCTAATCTCTTGTAATGCATTGAGTTTTCCCTTTGAAGTTATCTTATCGGATTGAGTCTTTAAGGATTTGAGAACACTTGATGTATTTCTTGCATGTGCTTATCTGTGGTGACAATGGGATATTCACGTGATCCACTTGATTTATGTTTTGGTGATCAACTTGCGAGTTTCGTTACCTCGTGAACTTATGCATAGGGGTTGGCAGACGTTTTCGTCTTGACTCTTCGGTAGAAACTTTGGGGCATTCTTTGAAGTTCTTTGTGTTGGTTGAATAGATGAATCTGAGATTGTGTGATGCATATCGTATAATCATACCCATAGATACTTGAGGTGACATTGGAGTATCTAGGTGACATTAGGGTTTTAGTTGATTTGTGTCTTAAGGTGTTATTCTAGTACAAACTCTAGGATAGATTGAACGGAAAGAATAGCTTCGTGTTATTTTACTACAGACTCTTGAATAGATCGATCGATTAGAAAGGATAACTTTGAGGTGGTTTCGTACCCTACAATAATCTCTTCGTTTGTTCTCCGCTATTAGTGACTTTGGAGTGACTCTTTGTTGCATGTTGAGGGATAGTTATATGATTTAATTATGTTATTATTGTTGAGAGAACTTGCACTAGTGGAAGTATGAACCCTAGGCCTTGTTTCAACGCATTGCAATACCATTTTCGCTCACTTTTCTCATTAGTTACGTTGCTGTTTTTATATTTTTAAATTACAAAAACCTATATCTACCATCCATATTGCACTTGTATCACCATCTCTTCGCCGAACTAGTGCACCTATACAATTTACCATTGTATTGGGTGTGTTGGGGACACAAGAGATTCTCTGTTATTTGGTTGTAGGGTTGTTTGAGAGAGACCGTCTTCATCCTACGCCTCCCACAGATTGATAAACCTTAGGTCATCCACTTGAGGGAAATTTGCTACTGTCCTACATACCTCTGCACTTGGAGGCCCAACAACGTCTACAAGAAGAAGGTTGTGTAGTAGACATCAAGCTCTTTTCTGGCGCTGTTGCTGGGGAGGTTAGCGCTTGAAGGTATATCTTTAGATCTTGCAATCGAATCTTTTAGTTTCTTCTTTTATCACTAGTTTAGTCTAAAATAAAACTACAAAAAAATGGAATTAAGGTTGCCTCATATGCTTCATATTTTTAATGTCTTTCTTGAAAATAAGGATTCCGATAATTGTGCCAAACTGTTAGAAGAAGAATGTATTAAAATGTTTGGCACTAAATCTTTGGACGATGAGCATGATTGCAATGTTGTTAGTATGAATTCTTTGAATACCCATGATGCTAATGATATGCAGAGCCACAAGCTTGGGGATGCTATGTTTGATGAAGATGATATTTTTGTCCCCCAAGTTTTGATGAGCAAATTTATTATGATGAAAGCATCCCTCCTACTTACGATGATTATTATGATGACACTTATGCTATAAAAAGTAGTGATGATTATATTTATGAAACTTGTCATCTTGATTTCAATTTTGAATCACACGATAGTTATCTTGTTGAATTTACTCCCACTATTCCGAATGAGAAGAATTTTGCTTATGTGGTGAGTAGTAAAATTTCTATGCTTGTGCATCATGAAAATAATGCTTTATGTGATCGTTATATTGTTGAATTCATTCATGATGCTACTGAAAATTATTATGAGGGAGGAATATATGCTTGTAGGAGTTGCAATAATATCAAGTTTCCTCTCTATGTGTTGAAAATCTTGAAGTTATGCTTGTTTTACCTTCCTATGCAATGTCACATCCCTAGCTGCTGGTAGTGCTCTAGGCTAGCTTCATGTTTGCATCATGTTTAAATTTTGCCTAAAATTGAAATGGGGATGTTCAAACCCTAGCATTAAATCAACTCAACTAGGGTGAATTAAAATCTTTTCAATAAACCCAAAAGGTTCCTAAGAAAAGTTCATGATTTCTGGTTAAGGTGGAAACCTCTGCCAAAAATGATGATTATATTCCTAGGTCATTTTTGGATTTTTGAATTAAATCATATTGTATTTGACTTTGGGCATTTAAATACTATAAATAATTTAAATGCTCAAATAAATGTTGGAAATTGATAAGGGTCACTGAAATAATTCAGAAAGTACCCATAATTATTTCCAGGATTTTATAAAATGATTTGATATTTTTTAATAAATCCAAACACAATTACAGAAAATAGAAAACAGTAACTAAAATAGAAATAAAAGAAAAGAACAGAGACTACCTGGCCTCACCCGTGCAGCCCACCAGCCGGCCCAGCTCCCCCCCCCTGGCCGGCCCAGCCCACCCGCGCCTTCCCTGTCGTCTTCCTCCTCGGACAGAAGGACGAGGGCGTGTGCCCGACGCTCGCCGGCACGCGCGCGCGCCACCTCCCCCCTGCTGGCCACCTCCTGCTTCCCCCGGACTCCCTCGATGCCCCGGACGAAGCCACGCAGCTGCCCCGCACCGCTCTCACTCTCCCTCGCCCTCCTCTTCTCCCCCTGCTCTCTCTCCCTCTCACCCGAGAACCACCGCCGCCGCCGACGGGCATCACCGTAGCCACTGGCCTCCCCTCGCCTCCCCGACCCGCTTCCGAGCTCCGCCACAACCCCCTCCACCTCCTCGTTGAGCTACGGACCTCCCGGACGTGCTGCAACGCCGCCACCATCGCCATTTCCGTCGCCGGCCACCGAAGTTCGCCGCGGTCAATTCGCCACCTCCGCCGCCTCCCCGAGACCACCGAGCTGCTCATCGACCTCGCTGTGAGCTCCTCTTCCATTTCCCATTCTCCCCGCGCTCGTTCCCGCACTCCAGCCGCCTTCTCACCGGAGCCGATTGCTCCTCGCCGCCGGTCATGGCGCTGCCGTGGCCAGGGTCACCCCAGCTAGCGCCCGAGCACGTTACCGAGTTCGCCGCCCTCCCAGGAGCCCCCAGAGCCTTTCCGTTTCCCCTCTAGTGCACCGCAGCGCCGCGTTCGACCTTGGCCGAACTCCGGCGGCCACCTAGGTCGACGCCGGCGCCGATTCCGGCCGCCCCGACCCCAACCGACTCCACAGGAAGACGCGGCGCCCTCCCAGCTACCCGTAGAGCCTCTCCGCCGCCCGAATGGTCGCCGGAGGAGCGTTCCCGAAGCCCTCCGCCGTGCCTGTTGCCGCCGGCGTTGAGCCGCCGGCCTGTTTGGGCCATTTGACCGGGGTTTGACCTCCCCCTGTGTCACTGACATGCGGGACCAGCCCGCCTAATTAATCTAGGTTAGTTTAAATTTAAAACGCTAACTAACCCAGTTAGTTAGGTTAGTCACTGACACGGAGGACCCACTGGTCAGTTTGACCTGGGCTGCCCGTTGACTCGCTTACGTCATGCTGACGTAGTGCTGACGCAGTAAATTCTTTTCTGGATTTATTTTTATATAGGAAATTCCAGAAAATGCCTAAAACTTCTAAAAATCATAGAAAATTAACCGTAACTCCAAATTAAATAATTTATATATGAAAAATTATCAGAAAAATTCAAGGAATCCATCTGTACCATTTTCATGCATGTTAGAACAACTTATAGCTGCTGTTTAGCACAAATCAACTAAAAGGCATTTGAATATTCACATATGGAGTTTGAATTTGAATTTTATATTCAAACCAACTTCATTTAATCTGGTTTTAGGTGCATTAGCCCAAAACACATTCATATTGCCATGTCATAGCATGCATCATATTGTGCATAGCATTGATCGTGTCTTTTCTGTATTGCCGGTAATTGTCCCCTCTCGATAGACGCGATACCGATGATACGATCGTTGACACTGATGAAGACTCAATGTTATCTTCAGAAGTGCCAGGCAAGCAAAACCCCCTTGTTCATTCCGATAAAATCCCACTCTCTCGCTCCTGCTCTCTTTTACTGCATTAGGACAACATCGATTCATCTGTTACTTGCTGCGGTAGCTGAACCCCTTTATCCTTTGCATGACCTGTCATTCCACAGTAAATAGATGAAACCCACTAGCATGAGTAGGAGTTGTTTGAGCCCTGCTGTGCCTACTCATTCATGTTTGTTTGTCATGCCTGCTACTGCTTAGAGTTGAGTCAGGTCTGATTCATCGGGGATGAATCAGAGGTGTGTGAACATGTCCTACTGTGTGTGAGCTAAGTGTGTGAACACGATTTGGTAAAGGTAGCGGTGAGAGGCCATGTAGGAGTACATGGTGGGTTGTCTCATTGCAGCCGTCCTCAGGAACTGAGTTCTGTGTTTGTGATCCATGATTCAGCTACTACCATACATTGGGCCCTGAAATATGACCCCGCTCGACTTCTTATTCACCCTTGTCCTCTGTCCAGGAGTTGCAAGTAGTTTCTGGTGTTTGTAGTATGCTGGAGGCCGTGCGCAGCGCTGACCGTAGGGGTGGGCTGTGATGCGGTAGGCACGTGGCCGGGTAAACCGGGCGCCCGTTTGGTGTCACGGAACCCTGTTCACATCGTTTGGGGCTGTGAGCGAAACTCCGGCCGGATCTCCTCATGGATGGAACCCGAATAGGCGATAAACCTGGACTAGAGACTCGAGTGTTTAGGCAGGCCGTGGCCGACACCCACGTTGGGCTTCCGCTTGAAGGTTGCCGAGTACATGTCGTGTAAACGGCGGTAAGTGGTGAGAGCGTGTGTGAAGAAGTACACCCCTGCAGGGTTAACCTAATCTATTCGAATAGCCGTGTCCGCGGAAAAGGACTTTTGGGTTGCTTATATCAGTTCATAGACAAGTGAAAGTGGATACTCTAAAATACGCAAGATAAGCGTGAGTGCTATGGATGGCGTTCTCGTAGGGAGACGGGAGCGGATCCATAGTGGTGTATTGATATGGTGAATATGTGGACTCGTGTGCGCCACCTCAAAAGAGTCGCTTGCAGTCGTAGTTTAGGATAGCCACCGAGTCAAAGCTGGCTTGCTGCAGTTAAACCCCACCACCCCTTTGTTGATACTGACGCATATGTAGATAGTTCTGATGTAAGTCTTGCTGGGTACATTTGTACTCACGTTTGCCTATTTTATGTTTTTGCAGAGAGACTTCAGTCTCACTAGTATTTCCGCGTGGTCTTCGACGTTTAGCTTGTTACCTCAGCTACGATCTTGTGCCTCGACAGGATTTGGTAGATAGTCAGGCTTCTCAGCCTTTTTCATTTATAGATGTCTGTACTCAGACATGATAGCTTCCGCTTGTGCTTGACTTGTATGCTCTGATTGTTGGGTCATGAGACCCATGTTTGTAATGTCTCGCTCCTCGGAGCCTATTGAATAAATTACTTGAGTCATAGAGTCATGTTGTGATGCCATGTTGTATTTGCACATATCGAGCATATTGTGTGTATGTTATTGAAATGCTTGGTATGTGTGGGATCTGACCATCTAGTTGTTTATCTTTAGTAGCCTCTCTTACCGGGAAATGTCTCCTAGTGTTTCCACTGAGCCATGGTAGCTTGCTACTGCTCCGAAACACTTAGGCTGGCCGGCATGTGTCCTTCTTCGTTCCTGTGTCTGTCCCTTCGGGGAAATGTCACGCGATGAATACCGGAGTCCTGTTAGCCCGCTACAGCCCGGTTCACCGGAGTCCTGCTAGCCCAGTGCTACAGCCTGGATTCACTCGCTGATGACCGACACGTTCGATGTTGGGTCATGGATGCCTGTCCCTGTAAGTTTGTGCCACTTTGGGTTTATGACTAGCCATGTCAGCCCGGGCTCCTTATCATATGGATGCTAGCGACACTGTCATATACGTGTGCCAAAAGGCGCAAACGGTCCCGGGCAAAGGTAAGGCGACACCCGTGGGAATACCGTGCGTGAGGCCGCAAAGTGATATGAGGTGTTACATGCTAGATCGATGTGGCATTGAGTCGGGGTCCTGACAGCGTTGGTATCAGAGCTTGACTGCCTGTAGGATTACCAAGCCAAACTGGTCGAAGTCGAGTCTAGAAATTCTTTAGTTATATAAGGGAATTGATTGTGGGATGGAACGTAAGGCTCTTTTTACTCCTTATACCTCATGCCCTTCTGATCTGAGTCATCTTATCTTTCCTACGGGGTTAAGGAACTAGGTCTTCTCATCTATCTATCAGGATCACGTGTTACTAATCAGTAGACTTATAAGATTGTTGGATTTAAGTCTCAGTTCAGTTCCTACTACTTCCGTATGTTAATTGTTGATCTCGGAACCTTGATATTGTGCTTCTGAGTGGTTATGCCACCATTTTTGTGATTGTCTCAAATCTTTTTGAGCAATTATAGCCGTTATGCTGTCCGAGTCATCCCAGGTTTCTAAATAGTCCGATGCATTTGCAAATCCCTTCCTTCTGTTTCCGATGTTCCCATGGGCCAGATTAACCACACTAATCGGTGTGTTGAGGTAATTATTGCCTCGACATATATGTTGGAATTATTATTATGACCCTAAGTGCTTAGGGGATCATCTAGTGGTCTAGCCATGATTTGTGTCCTAGTGTGAAGATTCTGGCCTTTATTCTCGGAAGCATCCCATGATGCTACTTAGTAGTAGGTATTCTACTCCTGGGTTCTGAACCCGAGATTCACTCTACCTACTTCATGTTGATAGTAATTGCTAGTGCCTTTAGGATATTAGTAACCTTTGCGATAGTCCTTGAAGTCCGTGGTATCTTCTTCTTCCAAATACCATGAACTACTTATGGCAGATGTTTATTGGATCAAAAAAAATCACAATTAGAGTACTCTTGAGGAGTTCTCCATTCATAAATCGTGACTCTGCCAGTTCTACCTTTCTGCATGGGTTATCCGGAAGAAATATGTTGAACTTGGTTCGACATACTAATCTATGCATCCACAACTCAGAAAGTTATATGTTCCTTTGAGTTGTTCCCTTTAGTTGCATTCTGACCCTCGTCTATCAATTGATAGTCAAGAGTATGCATGCGTTCGTTCATCGATGCCTATGACTCTTGTGGTCTGTCAAGCCATTCTATTCCGGAATGACTAGGAGAAACAAACTCCAGTACCTCTTCCATATCTAGGATTGGGTCAAAGTAGTTGTATTCCGCAGATCAAATGCCAATCCAGCTTTTGGTTCTGCTCTACCTTGGAGTATTACATATTTTATATCGAGATTGTTATAGGAATTGCACACCATCCCATGAACTCTTGGTACAGTGACACTTCTTGCCATCACTGTTCATTCCTCGGCCCTCGTGTTGATGCAACCGGAATACCGACAAATGAATTGTGATGTGTGAAATCAATACTGCTAGCAACTCTGTTGCTTGGTAGTTAAAGGATAATGATTTCATTCTTAGTATGTTGGTTTTCGAATCATCCTTCTAAGACTGATCGTGCTACCTAGTCCTTATTTCGGTGCACCCTTCGATTGATGAGTTAGGATCTTGTCAAGTCCTCACTCATTTGATCATATCGTCTTGCCCTCAAAAGCAAGATTGTTCTCGAGCTTAGTAACATACCGGTGGTTCGTGACTTTCCAAATATCTTCTTGGAGGTGTTACCGGGTTGTCACCTGACCGCTATGTTGAGTTCGTGATCAAGTTGGTTTCTTGTGAACCACCTTCTCTCCAAGAATCGGTGTTAGATATCCCTGAGCTAGTTGGTTAAGCTAGACAACAACTTGGAGAGTTGGAAGATAAAAGCTTGTCTGACTTAGTTCGTTCCAAAGGGATATTCTTGTGTAGTGTGTGTTGAAGAAAGATGATATCTTCATCGATTGGTCCTTGTGATCAGTTGCTGGACCTATTGTCTTATCAATCCTTTGATTTGAGTGTGGGCTATCGTCAAATCAAATCAGTACCAACGATGTTCGTAATGTTGTCTTACTCGTGGTTGATCCCTCAAGCATACACCATTATATCCTTTGGGTCTGACCAATGCTATCACCATGTTCACTTAACTATGGAATTCCTTTTAAAAGGAAACCTAGATGAATTGTTGTTGAGCCCATTGACAACATCCTTGTCTTCTCCATAATTTTGCTGAACATTAAGCTAGTGTTGGAAACTTTTGAAAGCATTTGTTCATGCTAGCTCATGAAGCATATGTTTGGATGAAGGTAGTGACTTCCTTTAATTCATGTGCATCTGATGCAAGTTGCCGCCGTGGATTCGAGAAAGTCAATGTTGCTTTCTTTGGAATCATTCCAAATCAGTCATGCACACGTGCGAAGAATACTGTGGTTTGAAGACTTGCAACCTTCAATCTATATGTATCCCTATCACACCAAGCCACTGATTGATTTGTTCAAGGAGAAGGAGTTCCTTCATAAGAGCTAATCCGGACTTATGAAAGTATGCGCTCACGAAAACAATTATCATTTTTTACCATAGAGCGATAAAATACCAATTCCAACTGCAGTAGATCAATATAAAATTTTCCTGGTCATCCTAATTTTTCATAATGTTTGGAGTTACAAAAGTATTCGAAATCTCCAGATTACTACAGCCTGTTCTGTTGTTGACAGATTCTGTTTTCTATATGTTGTTTGCTTATTTTGATGAATCTATGCGTAGTATCGGAGGGTATGAACCATAGAGAAGTTGGAAGACAGTAGATATTACACCAATATGACTTTAGAATGAGTTCACAATAGTACCAAAAGTGGTTATTTATTTTCATATACTAACGGAGCTTATGAGTTTTCTGTTGAGTTTTGTGTTGTGAAGTTTTCAAGTTTTGGGTAAAGATTCGATGGACTATGGAATAAGGAGTGGCAAGAGCATAAGCTTGGGGATGCCCAAGGTACTCCAAGTTAATATTCAAGGACAACCAAGAGCCTAAGCTTGGGGATGCCCCGGAAGGCATCCCCTCTTTCGTCTTCGTTCACCGGTAACTTTACTTGGAGCTATATTTTTATTCACCACATGATATGTGTTTTGCTTGGAGCATCATTTTATTTTATTTTGTTTTGCTTGCTTTTTGAATAATATCCCAAGATCTGAAATTCTTAAATGTTAGAGAGTCTTCGCATAGTTACATAATTATTCAACTACTCATTGATCTTCACTTATATCTTTCGGGGTAGTTTGTCGTTTGCTCTAGTGCTTCACTCATATCTTTTTAGAGCACGGCGGTGGTTTTATTTTGAAGAAATATATGAACTATCATGCTTCACTTATATTATTTTGAGAGTCTTTTGGAACAGCATGGTAATTTTCTTTTGCTATAAAATTAGTCTTAATATGATAGGCATCCAGGATGGGTGTAATAAAAACTTTCATATAGAGTGCATTAAATACTATGAGAAGTTTGATACTTGATAGTTGTTTTTAGATATAAATATGGTAATATTAGAGTCGTGCTAGTTGTATAATAGTGGAATTGAGAAATACTTGTGTTGAAGTTTGCAAGTCCCGTAGCATGCACGTATGGTAAACGTTGTGTGACAAATTTGAAGCATGAGGTGTTCTTTGATTGCTTTCCTTATGAGTGGCGGTCGGGGATGAGCGATAGTCTTTTCCTACCAATCTATCCCCCTAGGAGCATGCGCGTAGTGCTTGGTTTTGATGACTTGTAGATTTTTGCAATAAGTATGTGAGTTCTTTATGACTAATGTTGAGTCCATGGATTATACGCACTCTCACCCCTCCATCATTGCTAGCCTCTTCGGTACCGTGCATTGCCCTTTCTCACCTCGAGAGTTGGTGCAAACTTCGCCGGTGCATCCAAACCCCGTGATATGATACGCTCTATCACACATAAGCCTCCTTATATCTTCCTCAAAACAGCCACCATACCTACCTATTATGGCATTTCCATAGCCATTCCGAGATATATTGCCATGCAACTTTCCACCATTCCGTTTATTATGACATGCTCCATCATTGCCATATTGCTTTGCATGATCATGAAGTTGACATTGTATTTGTGGCAAAGCCACCTTCATAATTCTTTCATACATGTCACTCTTGATTCATTGCACATCGCAGTACACCGCCGGAGGCATTCACAGAGAGTCATATTTTGTTCTAAGTATCGAGTTGCAATTCTTGAGTTGTAAGTAAATAAAAGTGTGATGATTTTCATTATTAGAGCATTGTCCCATGTGAGGAAAGGATGATGGAGACTATGATTCCCCCACAAGTCGGGATGAGATTCCGGACGAAATATATATAATATATAATATATATATATATATATATATATATATATATATATATATATATATATATATATATATAAGAGGCCAAAGAAGCCCCCAAAAAATAGGCCATAAAAAAGAAGAGAAAAAGGCCCAAATAAAAAAATGAGAGAAAAAGAGAGAAGGGGCAATGTTACTATCCTTTTTACACACTTGTGCTTCAAAGTAGCACCATGATATTCATGATAGAGAGTCTCTTATTTTGTCACTTTCATATACTAGTGGGAATTTTTCATTATAGAACTTGGCTTTTATATTCTAATGACGGGCTTCCTCAAAGTGCCCTAGGTCTTCGTGATCAAGCAAGTTGGATGCACACCCACTTAGTTTCTTTAGTTAAGCTTTCATATATTTATAGCTCTAGTGCATCCTTTGCATGGCAATCCCTACTCCTTGCATTGACATCAATCGATGGGCATCTCCATAGCCCGTTGATTAGCCGCGTCAATGTGAGACTTTCTCCCTTTTTGTCTTCTCACACAACCTCCATCATCATATTCTATTCCACGCATAGTGCTATGTCCATGGCTCGCGCTCATATATTGCGTGAAAGTTGAAAGAGTTTGAAAAGGCTAAGTATGAAACAATTGCTTGGCTTGTCATTGGGGTTGTGCATGATGGGAGCATTTTGTGTGACGAAAATGAAGCATGGCCAAACTATATGATTTTGTAGGGATGAGCTTTCTTTGGCTATGTTATTTTGAGAGGACATAATTGCTTGGTTAGTATGCTTGAAGTATTATTGTTTTTATGTCAATGTTAAACTTTTGTCTTGAATCTTATGGATCTGAATATTCTTGCCACAATAGAGAAGATTACATTGGTTAATATGTTAGGTAGCATTCCACATCAAAAATTCTATTTTTATCATTTAGCTACTCGAGGACGAGCAGGAATTAAGCTTGGGGATGCTTGATACGTCTCCAACGTATCTATAATTTTTGATTGTTCCATGCTATTATATTATCCATCTAGGATGTTTTATATGCATTTATATGGTATTTTATATAATTTTTAGGACTAACCTATTAACCTAGAGCCCAGTGCCAGTTTCTATTTTTTCCTTATCTTTGAGTTTTACAGAAAAGGAATACCAAACAGAGTCCAATTGACGTGCCAATTTTTGATGATTTTTTATGGACCAAAAGAAGCCCTCGGAGTAGAAGAGTTGGGCTAGAAGAGTCCTGGGCCGTCCATGAGGGTGGGGGCGCGCCCTACCCCCCGGGCGCGCCCCCTATCTTGTGGATGACTCGGGGACCCCCCTGACTTGTTCCCGACGCCAAAAATTCCTATAAATACAGAAACCTCCAAAAAATAACCTAGATCGAGAGTTCCACCGCCGCAAGCCTCCGTAGCCAACAAAAACCAATCGGGACCCTGTTCCGGCACCCTGCCGGAGGGGGGATCCATCACCGATGGCAATCTTCATCATCCCGGCGCTCTCCATGACGAGGAGGGAGTAGTTCACCCTTGGAGATGAGGGTATGTACCAGTAGCTATGTGTTTGGTCTCTCTCTCTCTCTCTCTCTCTCTCTCTGTCGTGTTCTTGATTCGGCACGATCTTGATATATCGCGAGCTTTTCTATTATAGTTGGATCTTATGATGTTTCTCCCCCTCTACTCTCTTGTAATGGATTGAGTTTTCCCTTTGAAGTTATCTTATAGGATTGAGTCTTTAAGGATTTGAGAACATTTGATGTATGTCTTGCATGTGCTTATCTGTGTTGACAATGGGATATTCACATGATCCACTTGATGTATGTTTTGGTGATCAACTTGCGAGTTTCGTTACCTCGTGAACTTATGCATAGGGGTTGGCACACGTTTTCGTCTTGACGTTCCGGTAGAAACTTTGGGGCACTCTTTGAAGTTCTTTGTGTTGGTTGAATAGATGAATCTGGGATTGTGTGATGCATATCGTATAATCATACCCACGGATACTTGAGGTGACGTTGGAGTATCTAGGTGACATTAGTGTTTTGGTTGATTGGTGTCTTAAGGTGTTATTCTAGTACAAACTCTAGGATAGATTGAACGGAAAGAATAGCTTCGTGTTATTTTACTACGGACTCTTGAATAGATCGATCAGAATGGATAACTTTGAGGTGGTTTCGTACCCTATAATAATCTCTTCGTTTGTTCTCTGCTATTAGTGACTTTGGAGTGACTCTTTGTTGCATGTTGAGGGATAGTTATATGATCTAATTATGTTATTATTGTTGAGAGAACTTGCACTAGTGAAAGTATGAACCCTAGGCCTTGTTTCAACGCATTGCAATACCATTTTCGCTCACTTTTATCATTAGTTACCTTGCTGTTTTTATATTTTTATATTACAAAAATCTATATCTACCATCCATATTGCACTTGTATCACCATCTCTTCGCCGAACTAGTGCACCTATACAATTTACCATTGTATTGGGTGTGTTGGGGACACAAGAGATTCTCTGTTATTTGGTTGTAGGGTTGTTTGAGAGAGACCGTCTTCATCCTACGCCTCCCACGGATTGATAAACCTTAGGTCATCCACTTGAGGGAAATCTGCTACTGTCCTACAAACCTCTGCACTTGGAGGCCCAACAACGTCTACACGAAGAAGGTTGTGTAGTAGACATCAAGCACTTTTCTGGCGCCGTTGCCGGGGAGGTTAGCGCTTGAAGGTATATCTTTAGATCTTGCAATCAAATCTTTTAGTTTCTTCTTTTATCACTAGTTTAGTCTATAAAAGAAAACTACAAAAAATGGAATTAAGTTTGCCTCATATGCTTCATCTTTTTAATGTCTTTCGTGAGAATAAGGATTCCGATAATTGTGCCAAATTGTTAGAAGAAGAATGTATTAAAATGTTTGGCACTAAATCTTTGGACGATGAGCATGATTGCAATGTTGTTAGTATGAATTCTTTGAATACCCATGATGCTAATGATATGCAAAGCCACAAGCTTGGGGATGCTATGTTTGATGAAGATGATATTTTTTGTCCCCCAAGTTTTGATGAGCAAATTTATTATGATGAAAGCATCCCTCCTACTTATGATGATTATTGTGATGACACATATTCTACAAAAATTAGTGATGATTATATTTATGAAACTTGTCATCTTGATTTCAATTTTCAATCACACGATAGTTATCTTGTTGGGTTTACTCCCACTATCCCGAATGAGAAGAATTTTGCTTATGTGGTGAGTAGTAAAATTTCTATGCTTGTGCATCATGAAAATAATGCTTTATGTGATGGTTATATTGTTTAATTCATTCATGATGCTAATGAAAATTATTATGAGGGAGGAATATATGATTGTAGGAGTTGCAATAATATCAAGTTTCCTCTCTATGTGTTGAAAATCTTGAAGTTATGCTTGTTTTACCTTCCTATGCAAGTTGATTCTTGTTCCCATAAGTTGTTTGCTCACAAAATCCCTATGCATAGGAAGTGGGTTAGACTTAAATGTGCTAGTCATATTCTTCATGATGCCCTCTTTATGTTTCAATCCTTATCTTTTATGTGAGCATCATTGAAATCATCATGCCTAGCTAGGGGCGTTAGACGATAGCGCTTGTTCGGAGGGAACCCAATTTTATTTTTGTTCTTTGCTTTTCATTCCTGTTTAGTAACAAATAATTCATCTAGCTTCTGTTATCTTTAATTAGTGTTTGTGCCAAGTAAAGCCTTTAGGATCTTCTTGGGTGATTGTTGTTTGATCTTGCTGATCAGAACAGAAAGTATGCGTTCACAAAAATAATTATCATTTTTTACCAGAGAGCGATAAAATACCAATTCCAACTGCAGTAGATCAATATACAAAATTTCCTGGTCGTCCTAATTTTTTAGAATGTTCGGAGTTACGGAAGTATTCGAAATCTTCAGATTACTACAGACTGTTCTGTTATTGATAGATTATGTTTTCTATGTGTTGTTTGCTTATTTCGATGAATCTATGAGTAGTATCGGAGGGTATGAACCATACAGAAGTTGGAATACAGTAGATATTACACCAATATGACTTTAGAATGAGTTCACAACAGTACCAAAAGTGGTGATTTATTTTCATATACTAACGAAGCTTATGAGTTTTCTGTTGAGTTTTGTGTTGTGAAGTTTTCAAGTTTTGGGTAAAGATTGGATGGACTATGGAATAAGGAGTGGCAAGAGCCTAAGCTTGGGGATTCCCAAGGCACCCCAAGGTAATATTCAAGGACAACCAATATCCTAAGCTTGGGGATGCCCCGGAAGGCATCCCCTCTTTCGTCTTCGTTCATCGGTAACTTTACTTGGAGCTATATTTTTATTCACCACATGATATGTGTTTTGCTTGGAGCATCATTTTATTTTATTTTGTTTTTCCTGCTATTTGAATAATATCCCAAGATCTGAAATTCTTAAATGTTAGAGAGTCTTCACATAGTTACATAATTATTCAACTACTCATTGATCTTCACTTATATCTTTCAGAGTAGTTTGTCGTTTGCTCTAGTGCTTCACTCATATCTTTTTAGAGCACGGCGGTGGTTTTATTTTGAAGAAATAGATGAATGCTCATGCTTCACTTATATTATTTTGAGAGTCTTTTGGAACAGCATGGTAATTTGCTTTCGCTATAATATTAGTGTTAATATGATAGGCATCCAGGATGGGTATAATATAGGGCCATACCTGAGAATTCAGAGGCCCGGTGTAAAATAGCACGAAATGAGGCCCTTTAGATAGAAAATACTCCCTCCGTCTAATAATATAAGACGTTTTGTAAACTAACATAGCTTGCTAAAATGTCTTATATTTTGGGACGGAAGGATGATTTATTATTTATTTAGCATACTATAAACATAATCTTCCCAATAATAATCCACCTTAGCGGTGATTTATAGCTTACAAAAATGTTTTATATTGTGGGACGGAGTAGTTATTTAAGTCGACGGAGAGGTCAAGAGAAAGGCATGCACTTGTGTTTCTGTAGTGGCTTGCATTGGAATTTGGAACTGGCTAGCGTTGGTACTTGGAATGTTTTACAGGAGATGAGGTGTTGCTTGGATATTCCCTTGACTAATACTATTTATTGCCATTTAAGATATGTTCTGGGGCCCCAAAAATTTAGGGGCCCTGTGCCATGGCACAGGCTGCACCTGCCTGCCATACGGGCCTGGTATAATAAAAACTTTCATATAGAGTGCATTAAATACTATGAGAAGTTTGATACTTGATAGTTGTTTTGAGATATAAATATGGTAATATTAGAGTCGTGCTAGTTGTATAATAGTGGAATTGAGAAATACTTGTGTTGAAGTTTGCAAGTCCCGTAGCATGCACGTATGGTAAACGTTGTGTGACAAATTTGAAGCATGATATGTTCTTTGATTGCTTTCCTTATGAGTGGCGGTCGGGGACGAGCGATCGTCTTTTCCTACCAATCTATCCCCCTAGGAGCATGGGTGTAGTGCTTGGTTTTTATGACTTGTATATTTTTGCAATAAGTATGTGAGTTCTTTATGACTAATGTTATGTCCATGGATTATACACACTCTCACCCTTCCATCATTGCTAGCCTCTTCGGTACCGTGCATTGCCCTTTCTCACCTCGAGAGTTGGTGCAAACTTCACCGGTGCATCTAAACCCCGTGATATGATATGCTCTATCACACATAAGCCTCCTTATATCTTCCTCAAAACAGCCACCATACCTACCTATTATGGCATTTCCATAGCCATTCCGAGATATATTGCCATGCAACTTTCCACTGTTCCGTTTATTATGATATGCTCCATGATTGCCATATTGATTTGCATGATCATGAGGTTGACATTGTATTTGTGGCAAAGCCACCTTCATAATTCTTTCATACATGTCACTCTTGATTCATTGCACATCCCGGTACATCGCCGGAGGCATTCACATAGAGTCATATTTTGTTCTAAGTATCGAGCTGTAATTCTGGAGTTGTAAGTAAATAAAAGTGTGATGATTTTCATTATTAGAGCATTGTCCCATGTTAGGAAAGGATGATGGAGACTATGATTCCCCCACAAGTCGGGATGAGATTCCGGACCAAAAATATATATAAAAGAGGCCAAAGAAGCCCCCAAAAAAGGCCATAAAAAAGAGAAAATGGCCCAAATAAAAAAATAAGAGAAAAAGAGAGGGCAATGTTACTATCCTTTTTCCACACTTGTGCTTCAAAGTAGCACCATGATCTTCATGATAGAGAGTCGCTTATTTTGTCACTTTCATATAATAGTGGGAATTTTTCATTATAGAACTTGACTTGTATATTCCAATGACGGGCTTCCTCAAAATGCCCTAGGTCTTCGTGGGCAAGCAAGTTGGATGCACACCCACTTAGTTTCTTTAGTTGAGCTTTCATATATTTATAGCTCTAGTGCATCCGTTGCCTGGCAATCCCTACTCCTTGCATTGACATCAATTGATGGGCATCCCCATAGCCCGTTGATTAGCCACGTCAATGTGAGACTTTCTCCTTTTTGTCTTCTCACACAATCTCCATCATCATATTCTATTCCACGCATAGTGATATGTCCATGGCTCGCTCTCATATATTGCGTGAAAGTTGAAAGAGTTTGAAAAGGCTAATTATGAAACAATTGCTCGGCTTGTCATCGGGGTTGTGCATGATTTAAATATTTTGTGTGATGAAGATGGAGCATGGCCAGACTGTATGATTTTGTAGGGATGAGCTTTCTTTGGCCATGTTATTTTGAGAAGACATACTTATGTTGTTAGTATGCTTGAAGTATTATTGTTTTTATGTCAATATTAAACTTTTGTTTTGAATCATACGGATCTGAACATTCATGCCACAATAAAGAAAATTACATGGATAAATATGTTAGAGAGCATTCCACATCAAAAATTCTGTTTTTATCATTTACCTACTCGAGGACGAGCATGAATTAAGCTTGGGGATGCTTGATATGTCTCCAACGTATCTATAATTTTTTATTGTTCCATGCTATTATATTATTTGTTTTGGTTGTTTTGTATGCATTATTATGATATTTTATATTATTTTTTGGGGACTAACCTATTAACCTAGAGCCTAGTGCCACTTCCTGTTTTTCCTTGTTTTAGAGTTTCGCGGAAAAGGAATATCAAACGGAGTCCAAAAGGAATGAAACTTTCACAATGATTTTTCTTGGACCAGAAGACATGTAGAGGACTTGGAGTACACGTCTGGGAAGCCACGAGGCGGCCAATAGGACGAAGGGCGCGCCCAGGGGGGTAGGGTGCGCCACCACCCTTGTGGGCCCCTCGTGACTCCACCGACCTATTTCTTCTGCCTATATATTCTCAAATATTCCAAACCAACCAGGAGAGCCACGAAAACACTTTTCCACCACCGCAACCTTCTATACCCGCGAGATCCCAGCTAGGGACCTTTTCCGGTGTCCTACCGGAGGGGGATTCGATCATGGAGGGCTTCTACATCAACACCATTGCCTCTTCGATAAAGCGTGATTAGTTTACCACAGACCTACGGGTCCATAGCTAGTAGCTAGGTGGCTTCTTCTCTCTCTCTTTGACTCTCAATACCATGTTCTCCTCGATGTTCTTGGAGATATATTCTATGTAATACCTTTTTGCGTTGTGTTTGCCGAGATCCAATGAATTGTGGATTTATGATCAGCTTATATTTGAACAATATTTGAATCTCCTATGAATTCTTATATGCATGATTTGATATCTTTGCAGGTCTCTTCGAACTATCGATTTGGTTTGGCCAACTAGATTGGTTTTTCTTGAAATGGGAGAAGTGCTTAGCTTTGGGTTCAATCTTGTGGTGTCTGATACGTCTCCAACGTATCTATAATTTTTGATTGCTCCATGCTATATTATCTACTGTTTTGGACTATATTGGGCTTTATTTTCCACTTTTATATTATTTTTGGGACTAACCTATTAACCGGAGGCCCAACCCAGAATTGTTGTTTTTGCCTATTTCAGTGTTTGAGATAAACGGAATATCAAACGGAGTCCAAACAGAATAAAAATCTTCGAGAACGTGATTTTCTCACCGAATGTGATCCAGGAGACTTGGACCCTGCTCCAAGGAACAAAAGAGACGGTCACGAGGGTGGGGGGCGCCCCCCCTAGGGCGCGTCCCCTACCTCGTGGGCCCCTCGTTGCTCCTCCGGCGTACTTCTTCCTCCTATATATACACACGTACCCCCAAACGATCAGAACAGGAGCCAAAAACCTAATTCCACCACTGCAACTTTAAGTATCCACGAGATCCCATCTTGGGGCCTGTTCCGGAGCTCCGCCGGAAGAGGGCCGTCATCACGGAGGGCTTCTACATCATCCTAGCCCCTCCGATGAAGTGTGAGTAGTTTACCTCAGACCTTCGGGTCCATAGTTAGTAGCTAGATGGCTTCTTCTCTCTCTTTGAATCTCAATACAAAGTTCTCCCCCTCTCTTGTGGAGATCTATGCGATGTAATCTTCTTTTTGCGGTGTGTTTGTTGAGACCAATGAATTGTGGGTTTATGATCAAGTCTATCTATGAATAATATTTGAATCTTCTCTGAATTCTTTTATGTATGATTGGTTATGTTTGCAAGTCTCTTCGAATTATCCGTTTGGTTTGGCCAACTATATTGGTAGTTCTTGCCATGGGAGAAGTGCTTAGCTTTGGGTTCGATCTTGCGGTGTCCTTACCCAGTGACAGAAGGGGCAACAAGGCACGTATTGTATCGTTGCCATCGAGGATAACAAGATGGGGTTTATTTCATATTGCATGAATTTATCTCTCTACATCATGTCATCTTGCTTAAGGCGTTACTCTATTTTTAACTTAATACTCTAGATGCATGCTGGATAGCGGTCGATGAGTGGAGTAATAGTAGTAGATGCAGAATTGTTTCGATCTACTTGTCACGGACGTGATGCCTATATACATGATCATGCCTAGATATTCTCATAACTATGCTCAATTCTGTCAATTGCTCAACAGTAATTTGTTCACCCACCGTAGAATACTTATGCTCTTGAGAGAAGCTACTAGTGAAACCTATGCCCCCCGGGTCTATTCTCATCATATCAATCTCCATCAGTTTAATCTTGCTTTGCTTTTTTACTTTGCTTTTTACTTTTTACTTTGCATCTTTATACCAAAAATATTATATCTATCATATCTCACTCTCGTAAGTGACCGTGAAGGGATTGACAACCCCTAATCGCGTTGGTTGCGAGTAGCTATCGCTTTGTGCAGGTATGAGGGACTTGAGCATGGGCTCCTACTGGATTGATACCTTGGTTCTCAAAAACTGAGGGAAATACTTACGCTACTCTGATGCATCATCCCTTACTCTTCGGGGAAAACCAACGCAAGCTCAAGACGTAGCAAGAAGGATTTCTGGCGCCGTTGCCGGGGAGTCTACGCAAAAAGTCAACATACCAAGTACCCATCACAATCCCTATCTCTCGCATTACATTATTTTCCATTTTCCTCTCGTTTTCCTCTCCCCCACTTCACCCTTGCCATTTTATTCGCCCTCTCTCTCTATCCTCCCTCTCTTTCTCTATTTGCCTCTTTTTGCCCGCTTGCTTTTTGTTTGCTCGTATGGTTGGAATAGTCATTTATCTATTACTAAACGGAGAACCTAAGATCTATGGATCCTCATCCCCTTGCTAATCTTTTTAAGAGATCCAGTTATGTTGAACCAATTGCTAGTGAGTTTTGTGCACTAGATTATCTTTATGAGGTTTTGCTTGAAATTCGTGAATCTGAAAAGTGTGATGAAGTACTTTATGAAGTGATTCACGATAGATCTTTGAATTAAAAGCATGATTGCAATGATGATAGTATAAATTCTATTAATGTAAATTGTGCTAATAATATGCAAAACCCTAAGCTTGGGGATGCTAGTTTTGTTATGTCCTCTACTTGTTGCAATGATCATGATTGGGGTGCTTCTTCTTATGATCTTGAAAATTTATTTAAGCCCCATGATGAATATGAGATTGATTATAATGTTTGCAATAATATTTAAAGTGGGTTTGGAAGAATGTCAACTTTAGATCCCACATATTTGGAGAATGTTCAATCTTATGAAGTTTTTAATAAAAGTGGGTTTGGAAAGGTCATGACTTTAGTTAATGTTAATCCCACTATTTTGGAAGAGTGTCAACTTTGCATGCATGAGGATCATGTTGAAAATATTTTATGTGGTAGCTATTTTTTTGAATTTGATTATGATCCTACATGTAATTATTATGAGAGAGAAAAATATGGTGGTAGAAATTTTCATGTTACTAAATTACCTCTCGTTATGTTGAGATTGCTATTGTTTCTTTCCGTTTCCTTGCATATGCTAGTTTTTGATTGCCTTGCTAATTTGTTTGCCTATAAGATGCCTATGCATAGGAAGTATGTTAGACTTAGATGTGTTTTTCACGTGTTTTATGATGCTCTCTTTGTGCTTCAATTCTTGTCTTTCATGTGAGCATCATTGAAATATTACGCCTAGCTATAAGGCTTTAAAGAAAAGCTCTTGTTGGGAGTCAACCCAATATTTATCCTTGCTGTTATTTAATAAATAAACAAATTATTTAGCCTATGTTTTGGTTGTGTTTTTTGTGTTTAATTAGTGTTTGTGCCAAGTAGAACCGTTGGGAAGACTTGGGGAAAGTCTTGTTGAACTTGCTGTAAAAAAACAGAAAGTAGATGTAGGTAGGAGTCGTTCTACTTCATACGGACGTGATGCCTATATTCATGATCATTGCCTTAGATATCGTCATAACTTTGCGCTTTTCTATCAATTACTCGACAGTAATTTGTTCACCCACTATAATATTTTCTATCTTGAGAGAAGCCTCGAGTCAAACATATGGCCCCTGGGTCTACTTTCCATCGTATAAGTTTCTGATCTACAATATTAGTTTCCTATTTACTTCCTTTGCAATCTTTTACTTTCCGTTCCATAAACCAAAAATACCAAAAATATTACTTTACCGTTTATCCATCTCTATCAGATCTCACTTTGCAAATGACCGTGAAGGGATTGACAACCCCTTTATCGCGTTAGGTGCAAGTTGGTGTTTGTTTGTGCTGGTATTTGGTGACTTGTGTGCTGTCTCCTACTGGATTGATACGTTGGTTCCCAAAACTGAGGGAAATACTTACTCTAGTTTGCTGCATCACCCTTTCATCTTCAAGGGAAAAACCAACGCAAGCTCAAGAAGTAGCAGGTAGCAGCGACGTCGGTCTCGGTGTCTAACGAGAGAAGAGGGGGAATAAACAATAAATATAATGCAAACAGATGCATGGCGATGCATGATATGACAATGAGCGGTGCTAGGTGTGCCCTAATGCGGTAGTAGGTGCTACTGGCGAAGGGGGTAAACTGTTGGAAATATGCCCTAGAGGCAATAATAAAAGTATTATTATATTTCATTGTTCATGATAATTGTCTTCTATTCATGCTATAACTGTATTATCCGGAAATCGTAATACACGTGTGAATACTTAGACCACACTATGTCCCTGGTAAGCCTCTAGTTGACCAGCTCGTTGTGATCAACAGATAGTCATGGTTTCCTGACTATGGACATTGGATGTCGTTGATAATGGGATCACATCATTAGGAGAATGATGTGATGGACAAGACCAAATCCTAAGCATAGCATAAAAGATCGTGTAGTTCGTTTTGCTAGAGCTTTGCAAGTGTCAAGTATCTCTTCCTTCGACCATGAGATCGTGTAACTCCCGGATACCGTAAGAGTGCCTTGGGTGTATCAAACGTCACAATGTAACTGGGTGACTATAAAGGTGCATTACAGGTATCTCCGAAAGTAGCTGTTGGGTTGACACGGATCGAGACTGGGATTTGTCACTCCGTATGACGGAGAGGTATCTCTGGGCCCACTCGGTAATGCATCATCATATTGAGCTCAATGTGACCAAGGTGTTGGACACGGGATCATGCATTACGGTACGAGTAAAGTGACTTGCCGGTAACGAGACTGAACAAGGTATTCGGATACCGACGATCGAGTCTCGGGCAAGTAACGTACCGATTGACAAAGGGAGTTGCATACAGGGTTTGATCGAATCCTCGACATAGTGGTTCATCCGATGACAACATCGAGGAGCATGTGGGAGCCATCATGGGTATCCAGATCCCGCTGATGGTTATTGACTGAGAGCGTCTCGGTCATGTCTGCATGTCTCCCGAACCCGTAGGGTCTACACACTTAAGGTTCGGTGACGCTAGGGTTATGAAGATATGTATATGCAGAAACCCGAATTTTGTTCGGAGTCCCGGATGAGATCTAGAATGTCACGAGGAGTTCCGGAATGGTCTGGAGGTAAATAATTATATATAGGAAGTGCTATTTCGGGCATCGGGACAAGTTTCGGGGTTATCGGTATTGTACCGGGACCACCGGAAGGGTCCCGGGGGTCCACCGGGTGGGGCCACCTGTCCCGGGGGGCCACATGGGCTGTAGGGGGTGCGTCTTGGCCATCATGGGCCAAGGGCACCAGCCCCTATAGGCCCATGCGCCTAGGGTTTCCCCCTAGGAGGAGTCCTAGTGGTGGAAGGCACCCCTAGGTGCCTTGGGGGGGAGGGAAACCTCCCCTAGGCCGCCGCCCCCCCTAGTAGATCTCATCTACTAGGGCCGGCGCCCCCCCTGGCACCCCTATATATAGTGGGGGAGAGGAGGGACTTCATACACCAAACCCTGGCGCCTCCATCTCCCCCCGTTACGTCTCTCCCTCGTAGTCTCGGCGAAGCCCTGCTGCTGTGACGCCCTGCATCCACCACCACGCCGTCGTGCTGCTGGATCTTCATCAACCTCTCCTTCCCCCTTGCTGGATCAAGAAGGAGGAGACGTCTCCCGTCCCGTACGTGTGTTGAACGCGGAGGTGCCGTCCGTTCGGCGCTGGTCATCGGTGATTTGGATCACGTCGAGTAGGACTACATCATCACCTTGCAAGCTTCCGCACGCGATCTACAAGTGGTATGTAGATGCAAACTCTCTCCCTTGACTCGTTGCTTAGATGAACTCATAGATGGATCTTGGTGAAACCGTAGGAAAAATTTTAATTTTCTGCAACGTTCCCCAACAGTGGCATCATGAGCTAGGTCTATGCGTAGTTCTCTTTGCACGAGTAGAACACAACTTTGTTGTGGGCGTGGATTTTGTCATCTTACTTGCCTCTACTAGTCTTTTCTTGCTCAACGGTATTGTGGGATGAAGCGACCCGGAACAACCTTACACGTACACTTACGTGAGACCGGTTCCACCGACTGACATGCACAAGTTGCATAAGGTGGCTGGCGGGTGTCTGTCTCTCCCACCTTAGTTGGAGCGGAATCGATGAACAGGGCCCTTATGAAGGGTAAATAGAAGTTGACAAAATCACGTTGTGGTGATTCGTAGGTAAGAAAACGTTCTTGCTAGAACCCAATTGCAGCCACGTAAAAGATGCAACAACAATTAGAGGACGTCTAACTTGTTTTTGCAGCGATTGATCATGTGATGTGATATGGCCAGAAGTTGTGATGAATGATGAATTGTGATGTATGAGATCATGTTCTTTGTAATAGGATTCACGACTTGCATGTCGATGAGTATGACAACCGGCAGGAGCCATAGGAGGTGTCATTATTTTTTGTATGACCTGCGTGTCATTGAATAATGTCATGTAAACTACTTTACTTTATTGCTAAACGTTAGTCATAGAAGTAGAAGTAGTCGTTGGCGTGACAACTTCATGAAGACACGATGATGGAGATCATGATGATGGAGATCATGGTGTCAAGCCGGTGACAAGATGATCATGGAGCCCCGAAGATGAAGATCAATGGAGCTATATGATATTGGCCATATCATGTCACAACTATATAATTGCATGTGATGTTTATTATGTATTATGCATCTTGTTTACTTAGGACGACGGTAGTAAATAAGATGATCCCTTATAAAATTTCAAGAAGTGTTCTCCCCTAAGTGTGCACCGTTGCTACAGTTCGTCGCTTCTAAGCACCACGTGATGATCGGGTGTGATGGATTCTTACGTTCACATACAACGGGTGTAAGACAGTTTTACACAGCGAAAACACTTAGGGTTAACTTGACGAGCCTAGCATGTGCAGACATGGCCTCGGAACACGGAGACCGAAAGGTCGAACACGAGTCGTATGGAAGATATGATCAACATGAAAATGTTCACCGACGATGACTAGTCCGTCTCACGTGATGATCGGACACGGGCTAGTCGACTCGGATCGTGTAACACTTAGATGACTAAAGGGATGTCTAATCTAAGTGGGAGTTCATAATTTGATTAGAACTTTATTATCATGAACTTAGTCTAAAACCTTTGCAAATATGTCTTGTAGATCAATGGCCAACGCTAATGTCAACATGAACTTCAACGCGTTCCTAGAGAAAACCAAGCTGAAAGATGATGGCAGCAACTATACGGACTGGGTCCGGAACCTGAGGAGAAGTGCCATGGGAGAAGTGCTTAGCTTTGGGTTCGATCTTGCGGTGTCCTTACCCAGTGACAGAAGGGGCAACAAGGCACGTATTGTATCGTTGCCATCGAGGATAACAAGATGGGGTTTATTTCATATTGCATGAATTTATCTCTCTACATCATGTCATCTTGCTTAAGGCGTTACTCTATTTTTAACTTATACTCTAGATGCATGCTGGATAGCGGTCGATGAGTGGAGTAATAGTAGTAGATGCAGAATCGTTTCGATCTACTTGTCACGGACGTGATGCCTATATACATGATCATGCCTAGATATGCTCATAACTATGCTCAATTCTGTCAATTGCTCAACAGTAATTTGTTCACCCACCGTAGAATACTTATGCTCTTGAGAGAAGCCACTAGTGAAACCTATGGCCCCCGGGTCTATTCTCATCATATCAATCTCCATCACTTTAATCTTGCTTTGATTTTTTACTTTGCTTTTACTTTTTACTTTGCATCTTTATACCAAAAATATTATATCTATTAGATCTCACCCTCGTAAGTGACCATGAAGGGATTGACAACCCCTAATCACGTTGGTTGCGAGTAGCTATCGCTTTTGTGCAGGTACGAGGGACTTGAGCGTGGGCTCCTACTGGATTGATACCTTGGTTCTCAAAAACTGACGGAAATACTTATGCTACTCTGCTGCATCATCCCTTCCTCTTCGGGGAAAACCAACGTAAGCTCAAGACGTAGCAAGAAGGATTTCTGGCGCCGTTGCCGGGGAGTCTACGCAAAAAGTCAACATACCAAGTACCCATCACAATCCCTATCTCTCGCATTACATTATTTTCCATTTTCCTCTCGTTTTCCTCTCCCCCACTTCACCCTTGCCATTTTATTCGCCCTCTCTCTCTATCCTCCCTCTCTTTCTCTATTTGCCTCTTTTTGCCCGCTTGCTTTTTGTTTGCTCGTATGGTTGGAATAGTCATTTATCTATTACTAAACGGAGAACCTAAGATCTATGGATCCTCATCCCCTTGCTAATCTTTTTAAGAGATCCAGTTATGTTGAACCAATTGCTAGTGAGTTTTGTGCACTAGATTATCTTTATGAGGTTTTGCTTGAAATTCGTGAATCTGAAAAGTGTGATGAAGTACTTTATGAAGTGATTCACGATAGATCTTTGAATTAAAAGCATGATTGCAATGATGATAGTATAAATTCTATTAATGTAAATTGTGCTAATAATATGCAAAACCCTAAGCTTGGGGATGCTAGTTTTGTTATGTCCTCTACTTGTTGCAATGATCATGATTGGGGTGCTTCTTCTTATGATCTTGAAAATTTATTTAAGCCCCATGATGAATATGAGATTGATTATAATGTTTGCAATAATATTTAAAGTGGGTTTGGAAGAATGTCAACTTTAGATCCCACATATTTGGAGAATGTTCAATCTTATGAAGTTTTTAATAAAAGTGGGTTTGGAAAGGTCATGACTTTAGTTAATGTTAATCCCACTATTTTGGAAGAGTGTCAACTTTGCATGCATGAGGATCATGTTGAAAATATTTTATGTGGTAGCTATTTTTTTGAATTTGATTATGATCCTACATGTAATTATTATGAGAGAGAAAAATATGGTGGTAGAAATTTTCATGTTACTAAATTACCTCTCGTTATGTTGAGATTGCTATTGTTTCTTTCCGTTTCCTTGCATATGCTAGTTTTTGATTGCCTTGCTAATTTGTTTGCCTATAAGATGCCTATGCATAGGAAGTATGTTAGACTTAGATGTGTTTTTCACGTGTTTTATGATGCTCTCTTTGTGCTTCAATTCTTGTCTTTCATGTGAGCATCATTGAAATATTACGCCTAGCTATAAGGCTTTAAAGAAAAGCGCTTGTTGGGAGTCAACCCAATATTTATCCTTGCTGTTATTTAATAAATAAACAAATTATTTAGCCTATGTTTTGGTTGTGTTTTTTGTGTTTAATTAGTGTTTGTGCCAAGTAGAACCGTTGGGAAGACTTGGGGAAAGTCTTGTTGAACTTGCTGTAAAAAAACAGAAACTTTAGCGCTCACGAGAACTGCTGTCATTTTTATTTGAAGAGTGCTATTTAGTTAATTATTTTTTGAGATGATTAATAGATAAAGTCCTCACGTCCATCAATTTATTTTAGAATTTTTGGGGTTCCAGATCTTGCGCTAGCTACAGATTACTACAGACTGTTTTGTTTTTGACAGATTCTGTTTTTCGTGTGTTGTTTGCTTATTTTGATGAATCTATGGCTAGTAAAATAGTTTATAATCCATAGAGAAGTTGTAATACAGTAGGTTTAACACCAATATAAATAAAGAATGAGTTCATTACAGTAACTTGAAGTGGTCTTTTGTTTTCTTTCGCTAACGGAGCTCACGAGTTTTCTATTTTGAGTTTTGTGTTGTGAAGTTTTCATGTTTTGGGTGAATTCTTTTGATGGATCATGGAACAAGGAGTGGAAAGAGACTAAGCTTGGGGATGCCCATGGAACCCCCAAGATAATCCAAGGACACCAAAAAGTCAAAGCTTGGGGATGCCCGGAAGGCATCCCCTCTTTCGTCCACTTCCATCGGTAATTTACTTGGAGCTATATTTTTATTCACCAACATGATATGTGTTTTGCTGGGAGCATCTTGTATTATTTGTGTCTTTGTGTCTTAGTATGCCACAATCATCCTTCCTGTACACACATTTTGAGAGAGCCATACATGAATTAAAATTTGATAGAATACTCTATGTGCTTCACTTATATCTTTTGAGCATAGTAGTTTTGCTATCTGTGCTTCACTTATATCTTTTGAGCTAAGTAGTTTTGCTCTATGTGCTTCACTTATATCTTTTGAGTGTTATAATTTTGCTCTATGTGCTTCACTTAGATCTTTTAGAGCACGGTGGTGGATTTGTTTTAAAGAAACTATTGATCTCTCATGCTTCACTTAAATTATTTTGAGAGTCTCTTAATAGCATGGTAATTTGCTTAATAATAATATGCTTGGTATTCAAGATTTGTGAAACTTTCTTTTGAGTGTGTTGAATACTAAGAAAAGATTGAAGCATGATAATTGTTTTGAGATATGGAGGTGGTAATATTAAAGTCATGCTAGTTGAGTAGTTGTGAATTTAAAGAATACTTGTGTTGAGGTTTGTGATTCCCGTATCATGCACGTATGGTGAACCGTTATGTAACAAAGTCGGAGCATGATTTATTTATTGATTGTCTTCCTTATGAGTGGCGATCGGGGACGAGTGATGGTATTTTCCTACCAATCTATCCCCCAAGGAGCATGCGCGTAATACTTTGCTTTGATAACTTCCATATTTTTGGAATAAGTATATGAGTTCTTTATGACTAATGTTGAGTCCATGGATTATACGCACTCTCACCCTTCCACCTTTGCTAGCCTCTCTAATACCGCGCACCTTTCGCCGGTATAATACACCTACCATCTACCTTCCTCAAAACAGCCACCATACCTACCTATTATGGCATTTCCATAACCATTCCGAGATATATTGCCATGCAACTTTCCACCATCTAGTTCATCATGACACATTCATCATTGTCATATTGCTTAGCATGATCATGTAGTTCACATAAGTATTTGTGGCAAAGCCACCGTTCATAATTTCTTCATACTTGTCACTCTTGATTCATTGCATATCCCGGTACACCGCCGGAGGCATCCATATAGAGTCATGCTTTGTTTTAGAATCGAGTTGTAATCATTGAGTTGTAAATAAATAAAAGTGTGATGATCATCATTAAATAGAGCATTGTCCCAATAAAAAAAGGAGAAAGGCCAAAGAAAAAAAGAAGGCCCAAAAAAAGAAAATAAATAAAAAGGGGCAATGCTACTATCCTTTTTCCACACTTGTGCTTCAAAGTAGCACCATGATATAGCAAGTCTCATATATTGTGCTTCAAAGTAGCACCATGTTCTTCATATAGAGAGTCTCATATGTTGTCACTTTCATATACTAGTGGGAATTTTTCATTATATAACTTGGCTTGTATATTCCAATAATGGGCTTCCTCAAATTGCCCTAGGTCTTCGTGAGCAAGCAAGTTGGATGCACACCCACTAGTTTCTTTTGTTGAGCTTTCATACATTTATAGCTCTAGTGCATCCGTTGCATGGAAATTCCTACTCACTCACATTGATATCTATTGATGGGCATCTCCATAGCCCGTTGATATGCCTAGTTAATGTGAGACTATCTTCCCCTCCTTTTTGTCTTCTCCACAACCACCATTTTATTCCACCTATAGTGCTATATCCATGGCTCACGCTCATGTATTGCGTGAAGATTGAAAAAGTTTTGAAAAAGTTAGAGTATGAAACAATTGCTTGGCTTGTCATCGGGGTTGTGCATGATTTAAATACTTTGTGTGGTGAAGATGGAGCATAGGCAGACTATATGATTTTGTAGGGATAACTTTCTTTGGCCATGTTATTTTGAGAAGACATAATTGCTTTGTTAGTATGCTTGAAGTATTATTATTTTTATGTCAATATAAACTTTTGTCTTGAATCTTTCTAAACTGAATATTCATACCACAATTAAGAAGATTTGCATTGAAATTATGCCAAGTAGCACTCCGCATCAAAAATTCTCTTTTTATCATTTAACTACTTGAGAACGAGCAGGAATTAAGCTTGGGGATGCCTGATACGTCTCCAACGTATCTATAATTTTTGATTGCTCCATGCTATATTATCTACTGTTTTGGACTATATTGGGCTTTATTTTCCACTTTTATATTACTTTCGGGACTAACCTATTAACCGAAGGCCCAGCCCAAAATTGCTGTTTTTTTTTGCCTATTTCAGTGTTTCGGATAAACGGAATATCAAACGGAGTCCAAACGGAATAAAATCTTCGGGAACGTGATTTTCTCACCGAACGTGATCCAGGAGACTTGGACCCTGCTCCAAGGAATAAAAGAGGCGGTCATGAGGGTGGGGGCGCCCCCCTAGGGCGCGCCCCCTGCCTTGTGGGCCCCTCGTTGCTCCTGCGGCATACTTCTTCCTCCTATATATACACACGCACCCCCAAACGATCAGAACAGGAGCCAAAAACCTAATTCCACCACCGCAACTTTCTGTATCCACGAGATCCCATCTTGGGGCCTGTTCCGGATCATAAAGCCAACTAGATTGGTAGTTCTTGCCATGGGAGAAGTGCTTAGCTTTGGGTTCGATCTTGCGGTGTCCTTACCCAGTGACAGAAGGGGCATCAAGGCACGTATTGTATCATTGCCATCGAGGATAACAAGATGGGTTTTATTTCATATTGCATGAATTTATCTCTCTACATCATGTCATCTTGCTTAAGGCGTTACTCTATTTTTAACTTATACTCTAGATGCATGCTGGATAGCGGTCGATGAGTGGAGTAATAGTAGTAGATGCAGAATCGTTTCGATCTACTTGTCACGGACGTGATGCCTATATACATGATCATGCCTAGATATGCTCATAACTATGCTCAATTCTGTCAATTGCTCAACAGTAATTTGTTCACCCACCGTAGAATACTTATGCTCTTGAGAGAAGCCACTAGTGAAACCTATGGCCCCCGGGTCTATTCTCATCATATCAATCTCCATCACTTTAATATTGCTTTGATTTTTTACTTTGCTTTTACTTTTACTTTGCATCTTTATACCAAAAATATTATATCTATTAGATCTCACTCTCGTAAGTGACCGTGAAGGGATTGACAACCCCTAATCACGTTGGTTGCGAGTAGCTATCGCTTTTGTGCAGGTACGAGGGACTTGAGCGTGGGCTCCTACTGGATTGATACATTGGTTCTCAAAAACTGACGGAAATACTTATGCTACTCTGCTGCATCATCCCTTCCTCTTCGGGGAAAACCAACGTAAGCTCAAGACGTAGCAGTGTCCTTTCCCAGTGACTGTGGGGCAGCAAGGCATGTATTGTATTGTTGCCATCGAGGATAGCAAGATGAGGTTTTCATCATATTTCTTGAGTTTATCCCACTAGATCATGTCATCTTACTTAATGCGTTACTCTATTCTTCATGAACTTAATACTCTAGATGCAGGCAGGAGTCGGTTGATGTGTGGAGTAATAGTAGTAGATGTAGGCAGGAGTCGTTCTACTTCATACGGACGTGATGCCTATATTCATGATCATTGCCTTAGATATCGTCATAACTTTGCGCTTTTCTATCAATTACTCGACAGTAATTTGTTCACCCACTATAATATTTTCTATCTTGAGAGAAGCCTCGAGTCAAACATATGGCCCCTGGGTCTACTTTCCATCGTATAAGTTTCTGATCTACAATATTAGTTTCCTATTTACTTCCTTTGCAATCTTTTACTTTCCGTTCCATAAACCAAAAATACCAAAAATATTACTTTACCGTTTATCCATCTCTATCAGATCTCACTTTGCAAATGACCGTGAAGGGATTGACAACCCCTTTATCGCGTTAGGTGCAAGTTGGTGTTTGTTTGTGCTGGTATTTGGTGACTTGTGTGCTGTCTCCTACTGGATTGATACGTTGGTTCCCAAAACTGAGGGAAATACTTACTCTAGTTTGCTGCATCACCCTTTCATCTTCAAGGGAAAAACCAACGCAAGCTCAAGAAGTAGCAGGTAGCAGCGACGTCGGTCTCGGTGTCTAACGAGAGAAGAGGGGGAATAAACAATAAATATAATGCAAACAGATGCATGGCGATGCATGATATGACAATGAGCGGTGCTAGGTGTGCCTTAATGCGGTAGTAGGTGCTACTGGCGAAGGGGGAAAACTGTTGGAAATATGCCCTAGAGGCAATAATAAAAGTATTATTATATTTCATTGTTCATGATAATTGTCTTTTATTCATGCTATAACTGTATTATCCGGAAATCGTAATACACGTGTGAATACTTAGACCACACTATGTCCCTGGTAAGCCTCTAGTTGACCAGCTCGTTGTGATCAACAGATAGTCATGGTTTCCTGACTATGGACATTGGATGTCGTTGATAATGGGATCACATCATTAGGAGAATGATGTGATGGACAAGACCCAATCCTAAGCATAGCATAAAAGATCGTGTAGTTCGTTTTGCTAGAGCTTTGCAAGTGTCAAGTATCTCTTCCTTCGACCATGAGATCGTGTAACTCCCGGATACCGTAAGAGTGCCTTGGGTGTATCAAACGTCACAATGTAACTGGGTGACTATAAAGGTGCATTACAGGTATCTCTGAAAGTAGCTGTTGGGTTGACACGGATCGAGACTGGGATTTGTCACTCCGTATGACGGAGAGGTATCTCTGGGCCCACTCGGTAATGCATCATCATATTGAGCTCAATGTGACCAAGGTGTTGGACACGGGATCATGCATTACGGTACGAGTAAAGTGACTTGCCGGTAACGAGACTGAACAAGGTATTCGGATACCGACGATCGAGTCTCGGGCAAGTAACGTACCGATTGACAAAGGGAGTTGCATACAGGGTTTGATCGAATCCTCGACATAGTGGTTCATCCGATGACAACATCGAGGAGCATGTGGGAGCCATCATGGGTATCCAGATCCCGCTGATGGTTATTGACTGAGAGCGTCTCGGTCATGTCTGCATGTCTCCCGAACCCGTAGGGTCTACACACTTAAGGTTCGGTGACGCTAGGGTTATGAAGATATGTATATGCAGAAACCCGAATTTTGTTCGGAGTCCCGGATGAGATCCCGGACGTCACGAGGAGTTCCGGAATGGTCCGGAGGTAAAGAATTATATATAGGAAGTGCTATTTCGGGCATCGGGACAAGTTTCGGGGTTATCGGTATTGTACCGGGACCACCGGAAGGGTCCCGGGGGTCCACCGGGTGGGGCCACCTGTCCCGGGGGGCCACATGGGCTGTAGGGGGTGCGCGTTGGCCATCATGGGCCAAGGGCACCAGCCCCTATAGGCCCATGCGCCTAGGGTTTCCCCCTAGGAGGAGTCCTAGTGGTGGAAGGCACCCCTAGGTGCCTTGGGGGGGGAGGGAAACCTCCCCTAGGCCGCCGCCCCCCCTAGTAGATCTCATCTACTAGGGCCGGCGCCCCCCTGGCACCCCTATATATAGTGGGGGAGAGGAGGGACTTCATACACCAGCCCCTGGCGCCTCCATCTCCCCCCGTTACGTCTCTCCCTCGTAGTCTCGGCGAAGCCCTGCTGCTGTGACGCCCTGCATCCACCACCACGCCGTCGTGCTGCTGGATCTTCATCAACCTCTCCTTCCCCCTTGCTGGATCAAGAAGGAGGAGACGTCTCCCGTCCCGTACGTGTGTTGAACGCGGAGGTGCCGTCCGTTCGGCGCTGGTCATCGGTGATTTGGATCACGTCGAGTACGACTACATCATCACCTTGCAAGCTTCCGCACGCGATCTACAAGTGGTATGTAGATGCAAACTCTCTCCCTAGACTCGTTGCTTAGATGAACTCATAGATGGATCTTGGTGAAACCGTAGGAAAATTTTTAATTTTCTGCAACGTTCCCCAACAGTGGCATCATGAGCTAGGTCTATGCGTAGTTCTCTTTGCACGAGTAGAACACAACTTTGTTGTGGGTGTGGATTTTGTCATCTTACTTGCCTCTACTAGTCTTTTCTTGCTCAACGGTATTGTGGGATGAAGCGGCCCGGACCAACCTTACACGTACACTTACGTGAGACCGGTTCCACCGACTGACATGCACAAGTTGCATAAGGTGGCTGGCGGGTGTCTGTCTCTCCCACCTTAGTTGGAGCGGAATCGATGAACAGGGCCCTTATGAAGGGTAAATAGAAGTTGACAAAATCACGTTGTGGTGATTCGTAGGTAAGAAAACGTTCTTGCTAGAACCCAATTGCAGCCACGTAAAAGATGCAACAACAATTAGAGGACGTCTAACTTGTTTTTGCAGCGATTGATCATGTGATGTGATATGGCCAGAAGTTGTGGTGAATGATGAATTGTGATGTATGAGATCATGTTCTTTGTAATAGGATTCACGACTTGCATGTCGATGAGTATGACAACCGGCAGGAGCCATAGGAGTTGTCATTATTTTTTGTATGACCTGCGTGTCATTGAATAACGTCATGTAAACTACTTTACTTTATTGCTAAACGTTAGTCATAGAAGTAGAAGTAGTCGTTGGCGTGACAACTTCATGAAGACACGATGATGGAGATCATGATGATGGAGATCATGGTGTCAAGCCGGTGACAAGATGATCATGGAGCCCCGAAGATGAAGATCAATGGAGCTATATGATATTGGCCATATCATGTCACAACTATATAATTGCATGTGATGTTTATTATGTATTATGCATCTTGTTTACTTAGGACGACGGTAGTAAATAAGATGATCCCTTATAAAATTTCAAGAAGTGTTCTCCCCTAATTGTGCACCGTTGCTACAGTTCGTCGCTTCTAAGCACCACGTGATGATCGGGTGTGATGGATTCTTACGTTCACATACAACGGGTGTAAGACAGTTTTACACAGCGAAAACACTTAGGGTTAACTTGACGAGCCTAGCATGTGCAGACATGGCCTCGGAACACGGAGACCGAAAGGTCGAACACGAGTCGTATGGAAGATATGATCAACATGAAAATGTTCACCGATGATGACTAGTCCGTCTCACGTGATGATCGGACACGGGCTAGTCGACTCGGATCGTGTAACACTTAGATGACTAAAGGGATGTCTAATCTAAGTGGGAGTTCATAATTTGATTAGAACTTTATTATCATGAACTTAGTCTAAAACCTTTGCAAATATGTCTTGTAGATCAATGGCCAACGCTAATGTCAACATGAACTTCAACGCGTTCCTAGAGAAAACCAAGCTGAAAGATGATGGCAGCAACTATACGGACTGGGTCCGGAACCTGAGGATCATCCTCATAGCTGCCAGGAAACAATATGTCCTAGAAGGACCGCTAGGTGACGCTCCCGTCCCAGAGAACCAAGACATTATGAATGCTTGGCAGTCTCGTGCTGATGATTACTCCCTCGTTCAGTGCGGCATGCTTTACAGCTTAGAACCGGGGCTCCAAAAGCGTTTTGAGCATTACGGAGCATATGAGATGTTCGAAGAGCTGAAACTAGTTTTTCAAGCTCATGCCCGGGTCGAGAGATATGATGTCTCCGACAAGTTCTACAGTTGTAAGATGGAGGAAAACAGTTCTGTCAGTGAGCACATCCTGAAGATGTCTGGGTTGCACAACCGTATGACCCAGCTGAACATTAACCTCCCAGATGAGGCGGTCATTGACAGAATCCTCCAGTCGCTCCCACCAAGCTACAAGAGCTTTGTGATGAACTACAACATGCAGGGAATGGAAAAGACCATTCCTGAAGTGTTCTCGATGCTGAAGTCAGCAGAGGCTGAAATCAAGAAAGAACATCAAGTGTTGATGGTCAATAAGACCACTAAGTTCAAGAAGGGCAAGGGTAAGAAGAACTTCAAGAAAGACGGCAAAGATGTTACCGCGCCTGGTAAGCCAGTTACCGGGAAGAAGTCAAATAATGGACCCAAGCCTGAGACTGAGTGCTTTTATTGCAAGGGGAAGGGTCACTGGAAGCGGAACTGCCCCAAATACTTAGCGGATAAGAAGGCCGGCAACACCAAAGGTATATTTGATATACATGTGATTGATGTGTACCTTACCAGTACTCGTAGTAACTCCTGGGTATTTGATACCGGTGCCGTTGCTCATATTTGTAACTCACAGCAGGAGCTGCGGAATAAACGGAGACTGGCGAAGGACGAGGTGACGATGCGCGTCGGGAATGGTTCCAGAGTCGATGTGATCGCCGTCGGCACGCTGCCTCTACATTTACCTACGGGATTAGTTTTGAACCTTAATAATTGTTATTTAGTGCCAAGTTTGAGCATGAACATTGTATCAGGATCTCGTTTAATATGAGATGGCTACCCATTTAAGTCTGAGAATAATGGTTGTTCGATTTATATGAGAGATATGTTTTATGGTCATGCTCCGATGGTCAATGGTTTATTCTTAATGAATCTCGAGCGTAATATTACACATGTTCATAGTGTAGATGCCAAAAGATTTAAAGTTGATAACGATAGTCCCACATACTTGTGGCACTGCCGCCTTGGTCACATTGGTGTCAAGCGCATGAAGAAGCTCCATGCCGATGGACTTTTAGAGTCTCTTGATTATGAATCGTTTGACACGTGCGAACCATGCCTCTTGGGCAAAATGACCAAGACTCCGTTCTCCGGAACAATGGAGCGAGCAACCAACTTGTTGGAAATCATACATACCGATGTGTGCGGTCCAATGAGCGTTGAGGCTCGCGGAGGATATCGTTATGTTCTCACTCTCACAGATGACTTGAGTAGATATGGGTATGTCTACTTAATGAAACACAAGTCTGAGACCTTTGAAAAGTTCAAGGAATTTCAGAATGAGGTAGAGAATCAACGTGACCAAAAGATAAAATTCTTACGATCAGATCATGGAGGAGAATACTTAAGTCACGAATTTGGTACACACTTAAAGAAATGTGGAATCGTTTCACAGCTCACACCGCCTGGAACACCTCAGCGAAACGGTGTGTCCGAACGTCGTAATCGCACTCTATTGGATATGGTGCGGTCTATGATGTCCCTTACCGATTTACCGCTATCATTTTGGGGATACGCTCTAGAGACAGCTACATTCACTTTAAATAGGGCACCGTCTAAATCCGTTGAGACGACACCGTATGAATTATGGTTTGGAAAGAAACCTAAGCTGTCGTTTCTAAAAGTTTGGGGATGCGAAGCTTATGTCAAGAAACTTCAACCTGAAAAGCTCGAACCCAAGTCGGAAAAATGCGTATTCATAGGATACCCTAAGGAAACTGTAGGGTATACCTTCTACTTAAGATCCGAAGGCAAGATCTTTGTTGCCAAGAACAGATGCTTTCTGGAAAAAGAGTTTCTCTCGAAAGAAGTAAGTGGGAGGAAAGTAGAACTCGATGAAGTACTACCTCTTGAGCGGGATAGTGACGCAGCATAGGAAACCGTTCCTGTGATGCCCACACCAACTGAAGAGGAAAACCATGATAATGATCAAGGTACTTCGGATCAAGTTACTGCTGAACTTCGTAGGTCCACAAGGACACGTTCCGCACCAGAGTGGTACGGCAACCCTGTCCTGGAAATCATGTTGTTAGACAACAATGAACCTTCGAACTATGAAGAAGCAATGGCGGGCCCGGAGTCCAACGAATGGCTTGAAGCCATGAAATCCGAGATAGAATCCATGTATGAAAACAAAGTATGGACTTTGACAGACTTGCCCGATGATCGGCGAGCGATAGAAAACAAATGGATCTTTAAGAAGAAGACGGACGTGGATGGTAATGTTACCATCTATAAAGCTCGACTTGTCGCTAAGGGTTATCGACATGTTCAAGGGATTGACTACGACGAGACATTCTCTCCCGTAGCGAAGCTAAAGTCCGTCCAAATCATGTTAGCAATTGCCGCATACTATGATTATGAGATATGGCAGATGGACGTCAAAACAGCATTCCTTAACGGGCATCTTAAGGAAGAACTGTATATGATGCAGCCGGAAGGTTTTGTCGATCCTCGGAACGCTAACAAAGTATGCAAGCTCCAGCGATCCATTTATGGACTGGTGCAAGCATCTCGGAGTTGGAACATTCGCTTTGATGAGATGATCAAAGCGTTTGGGTTTATGCAGACTTATGGAGAAGCCTGCGTTTACAAGAAAGTGAGTGGGAGCTCTGTAGCATTTCTCATATTATATGTAGATGACATACTCCAGATGGGAAATAATATAGAATTTCTGGACAGCATTAAGGCCTACTTGAATAAGTGTTTTTCAATGAAGGACCTTGGAGAAGCTGCTTATATATTAGGCATCAAGATCTATAGAGATAGATCGAGACGCCTCATAGGTCTTTTACAAAGCACATACCTTGATAAGATTTTGAAGAGATTCAAAATGGATCAGTCCAAGAAGGGGTTCTTGCCTATGTTACAAGGTATGAGACTGAGCTCAGCTCAGTCACCGACCACGGCAAAAGATAAAGAAGAGATGAGTGTCATCCCCTATGCTTCAGCCATAGGATCTATTATGTATGCCATGCTGTGTACCAGACCCGATGTAAACCTTGCGTAAGTTTGGTAGCAAGATACCAAAGTAATCCCGGCAAGGAACACTGGACAACGGTCAAGAATATCCTGAAGTACCTGAAAAGGACAAAGGACATGTTTCTCGTTTATGGAGGAGACGAAGAGCTTGTCGTAAAGGGTTACGTCGACGCTAGCTTCGACTCAGATCTGGATGACTCTAAGTCACAAACCGGATACGTGTATATGTTGAATGGTGGAGCAGTAAGCTGGTGCAGCTGCAAGCAGAGCGTCGTGGCGGGATCTACGTGTGAAGCGGAGTGCATGGCAGCCTCAGAGGCAGCACATGAAGCGATTTGGGTGAAGGAGTTCATCACCGACCTAGGAGTCATACCCAATGCGTCGGGGCCGATCAAACTCTTCTGTGACAACACTGGAGCTATTGCCCTCGCAAAGGAGCCCAGGTTTCACAAGAAGACCAGGCACATCAAGCGTCGTTTCAACTCCATCCGTGAAAATGTTCAAGATGGAGACATAGAGATTTGCAAAGTGCACACGGATCTGAATGTCGCAGATCCGCTGACTAGACCTCTCTCGCGTGCAAAACATGATCAACACCAGAACTCTATGGGTGTTCGATTCATCACAATGTAACTAGATTAGTGACTCTAGTGCAAGTGGGAGACTGTTGGAAATATGCCCTAGAGGCAATAATAAAAGTATTATTATATTTCATTGTTCATGATAATTGTCTTTTATTCATGCTATAACTGTATTATCCGGAAATCGTAATACACGTGTGAATACTTAGACCACACTATGTCCCTGGTAAGCCTCTAGTTGACCACCTCGTTGTGATCAACAGATAGTCATGGTTTCCTGACTATGGACATTGGATGTCGTTGATAACGGGATCACATCATTAGGAGAATGATGTGATGGACAAGACCCAATCCTAAGCATAGCATAAAAGATCGTGTAGTTCGTTTTGCTAGAGCTTTGCAAGTGTCAAGTATCTCTTCCTTCGACCATGAGATCGTGTAACTCCCGGATACCGTAAGAGTGCCTTGGGTGTATCAAACGTCACAACGTAACTGGGTGACTATAAAGGTGCATTACAGGTATCTCCAAAAGTAGCTGTTGGGTTGACACGGATCGAGACTGGGATTTGTCACTCCGTATGACGGAGAGGTATCTCTGGGCCCACTCGGTAATGCATCATCATATTGAGCTCAATGTGACCAAGGTGTTGGACACGGGATCATGCATTACGGTACGAGTAAAGTGACTTGCCGGTAACGAGACTGAACAAGGTATTGGGATACCGACGATCGAGTCTCGGGCAAGTAACGTACCGATTGACAAAGGGAATTGAATACAGGGTTTGATCGAATCCTCGACATAGTGGTTCATCCGATGACAACATCGAGGAGCATGTGGGAGCCATCATGGGTATCCAGATCCCGCTGATGGTTATTGACTGAGAGCGTCTCGGTCATGTCTGCATGTCTCCCGAACCCGTAGGGTCTACACACTTAAGGTTCGGTGACGCTAGGGTTATGAAGATATGTATATGCAGAAACCCGAATGTTGTTCGGAGTCCCGGATGAGATCCCGGACATCACAAGGAGTTCCGGAATGGTCCGGAGGTAAAGAATTATATATAGGAAGTGCTATTTCGGGCATCGGGACAAGTTTCGGGGTTATCGGTATTGTACCGGGACCACCGGAAGGGTCCCGGGGGTCCACCGGGTGGGGCCACCTGTCCCGGGGGGCCACATGGGCTGTAGGGGGTGCGCCTTGGCCTTCATGGGCCAAGGGCACCAGCCCCTATAGGCCCATGCGCCTAGGGTTTCCCCCTAGGAGGAGTCCTAGTGGTGGAAGGCACCCCTAGGTGCCTTGGGGGGGAGGGAAACCTCCCCTAGGCCGCCGCCCCCCTAGTAGATCTCATCTACTAGGGCCGGCGCCCCCCTGGCACCCCTATATATAGTGGGGGAGAGGAGGGACTTCACACACCAGCCCCTGGCGCCTCCATCTCCCCCCGTTACGTCTCTCCCTCGTAGTCTCGGCGAAGCCCTGCTGCTGTGACGCCCTGCATCCACCACCACGCCGTCGTGCTGCTGGATCTTCATCAACCTCTCCTTCCCCCTTGCTGGATCAAGAAGGAGGAGACGTCTCCCGTCCCGTACGTGTGTTGAACGCGGAGGTGCCGTCCGTTCGGCGCTGGTCATTGGTGATTTGGATCACGTCGAGTACGACTACATCATCACCTTGCAAGCTTCCGCACGCGATCTACAAGTGGTATGTAGATGCAAACTCTCTCCCTAGACTCGTTGCTTAGATGAACTCATAGATGGATCTTGGTGAAACCGTAGGAAAAATTTTAATTTTCTGCAACGTTCCCCAACAGTCTGTTGGAAATATGCCCTAAAGGCAATAATAAAAGTATTATTATATTTCATTGTTCATGATAATTGTCTTTTATTCATGCTATAACTGTATTATCCGGAAATCGTAATACACGTGTGAATACTTAGACCACACTATGTCCCTGGTAAGCCTCTAGTTGACCAGCTCGTTGTGATCAACAGATAGTCATGGTTTCCTGACTATGGACATTGGATGTCGTTGATAACGGGATCACATCATTAGGAGAATGATGTGATGGACAAGACCCAATCCTAAGCATAGCATAAAAGATCGTGTAGTTCGTTTTGCTAGAGCTTTGCAAGTGTCAAGTATCTCTTCCTTCGACCATGAGATCGTGTAACTCCCGGATACCGTAAGAGTGCCTTGGGCGTATCAAACGTCACAACGTAACTGGGTGACTATAAAGGTGCATTACAGGTATCTCCGAAAGTAGCTGTTGGGTTGACACGGATCGAGACTGGGATTTGTCACTCCGTATGACGGAGAGGTATCTCTGGGCCCACTCGGTAATGCATCATCATAATGAGCTCAATGTGACCAAGGTGTTGGACACAGGATCATGCATTACGGTACGAGTAAAGTGACTTGCCGGTAACGAGACTGAACAAGGTATTGGGATACCGACGATCGAGTCTCGGGCAAGTAACGTACCGATTGACAAAGGGAATTGCATACAGGGTTTGATCGAATCCTCGACATAGTGGTTCATCCGATGACAACATCGAGGAGCATGTGGGAGCCATCATGGGTATCCAGATCCCGCTGATGGTTATTGACTGAGAGCGTCTCGGTCATGTCTGCATGTCTCCCGAACCCGTAGGGTCTACACACTTAAGGTTCGGTGACGCTAGGGTTATGAAGATATGTATATGCAGAAACCCGAATTTTGTTCGGAGTCCCGGATGAGATCCCGGACGTCACGAGGAGTTCCGGAATGGTCCGGAGGTAAAGAATTATATATAGGAAGTGCTATTTCGGGCATCGGGACAAGTTTCGGGGTTATCGGTATTGTACCGGGACCACCGGAAGGGTCCCGGGGGTCCACCGGGTGGGGCCACCTGTCCCGGGGGGCCACATGGGCTGTAGGGGGTGCACGTTGGCCATCATGGGCCAAGGGCACCAGCCCCTATAGGCCCATGCGCCTAGGGTTTCCCCCTAGGAGGAGTCCTAGTGGTGGAAGGCACCCCTAGGTGCCTTGGGGGGGAGGGAAACCTCCCCTAGGCCGCCGCCCCCCCTAGTAGATCTCATCTACTAGGGCCGGCGCCCCCCTGGCACCCCTATATATAGTGGGGGAGAGGAGGGACTTCATACACCAGCCCCTGGCGCCTCCATCTCCCCCCGTTACGTCTCTCCCTCGTAGTCTCGGCGAAGCCCTGCTGCTGTGACGCCCTGCATCCACCACCACGCCGTCGTGCTGCTGGATCTTCATCAACCTCTCCTTCCCCCTTGCTGGATCAAGAAGGAGGAGACTTCTCCCGTCCCGTACGTGTGTTGAACGCGGAGGTGCCGTCCGTTCGGCGCTGGTCATCGGTGATTTGGATCACGTCGAGTACGACTACATCATCACCTTGCAAGCTTCCGCACGCGATCTACAAGTGGTATGTAGATGCAAACTCTCTCCCTTGACTCGTTGCTTAGATGAACTCATAGATGGATCTTGGTGAAACCGTAGGAAAAATTTTAATTTTCTGCAACGTTCCCCAACAAAAACATCCGGGAAAGTATTCCCGGTGTTTTACGTTTTCGGGCAGACGAATCGGAGGGGGGTTATTGAATGTTCGCTATCCTAGGGACGTCTGGCGGAGGAACAGACTGCGTATTCAGATTCGCTCGTCTTTTCTAGCAACTTTCATGTACAAAGTATTTTCATCCGAGTTACAGATTATTTTATATTAATTTTAAAGATTTTAAATCATTCTCTAGAATTAACAGATTATTTTAATTTCAAAAACATTTATTGCATCAGCATGACGTCAGCATGACATCAACGATCAACTCTAACCATTGACTGACGTGTGGGTCCCGCTGTCATAGGCATAGTTTAACTAAATAAGATTAATTAGTATAGTTAGGTGGTTAGATTGATTAAGTTTAATTAGTTTAACTAATCCAATTTAATTAACTTAATTAGTTCACTAATGAATTAATTACTATTTTTATTATACTCTTCTTTTTTGTTTTACTTGGGCTGGGCCCCAGCAGTCAGTGGCCAAGAGGCCTAGTGGGGTGATACGTCTCCGTCGTATCTATATATTTTCATTGTTTCATGCCAATATTATAAAACTTTCACATATTTTTGGCAACTTTTTATATGATTTATTGGACTAACCTATTGATTCAGTGCCCAGTGCCAGTTCCTGTTTTTGCATGTTTTTGGTCTCACAGAAAATCCATATCAAACGAAGTCCAAATGCAATAAAATTTTATGGAGAATTATTTTGGAATATATATGATTTTTGGGAGTTGGAATCACCACAAACAGAGGCCCACACAGCCCACAAGACACCAGGGCGCGCCCCTGGCGCGTGGTGGTGGGTTGTGACCTCCTCGAACATCGGTTGGAGCTCTACTTCGGGCGCAAGGAAGCTTATATCCGAAAAAAACGTGTTAAAATCTCAGTGCAATCAGAGTTACGGATCTCCCGGAATATAAGAAACGATTTTTGGCCGGATCTGAGAACACGAAACAAAAGAGAATAGAGAGGGAGATCCAATCTTGGAGTGGCTCCCGCCCCTCTGCCACCATGGAGGCCATGGACCAGAGGGGGAACTCTCCTCCCGTCTAGAGGGTAGGCCAAGGAATAAGAAGAAGAAGAAGAAGAAGAAGAAGAAGAAGAAGGAGGAGGGGGGGGGGCTTTCTCCCCCTCTCTCCCGGTGGCGCCGGAGTGTCGCCGGGGCAAGGATCATGACAGCGATCTACATCAACAATCTTGCTACCGTCTACACCAACTTTCTCCCCCTCTATGCAGCGGTGTAACACCCCTTATCTCCGTTGTAATCTCTACTTAAGCATGGTGCTCAACTCCATATATTATTTCCCAATGATCTATGGTTATCCTATGATGTTTGAATAGATCCGTTTTGTCCTGTGGGTTAATCGTGATCTTGGTTTGTATGATTGTATATTTTATTTATGGTGCTGTCCTACGGTGCCCTCCGTCTCACGCAAACGTGACCCCCCCCCCCCGCTGTAGGGTGTTCCAATATGTTCATGGTTTGCTTATTGTCAGTGTTGCGGGGTGACAGCAGCCTAAACGTGGATAAGTGGGTTATGGCATATGGGAGTAAAGAGGATTTGATACTTAATGTTATGGTTGGGTTTCATGACCTTAATGATCTTTAGTAGTTGCGGATGCTTGCTAGAGTTCCAATCATAAGTGCATATGATCCAAGTTGAGAAAGTATGTTAGCTAATGCCTCTCCCTCATATAGAATTACAAGAATGATTACCGATACTTGTTATCAATTACCTAGGGACAAATGACTTTCTTATTAACAAAAGCTATCCACTTTTATTACCTTACAATTTATTCGTAGTTTTATTCCCGCAAAGTACTCGTAGGTTTACTCTTGCCAAATAGTTTCATACTTGTTTTCGGTAAAGCAAATGTCAAGTGTGAGTAGAGTTGTATCGGTGGTTGATAGAACTTGAGGGAATATTTGTTCTACCTTTAGCCCCTCGTTGGGTTCGACACTCTTATTTATCGAAGAAGGCTACAAATGACCCCCCTATACTTGTGGGTTATCAAGACATTTTTTGGCCCCGTTGCCGGGGAGCAATAACATGGGGTGAATATTCTCATGTGTGCTTGTTTGCTTTATCACTAAGTAGTTTTTATTTTCTGTTCTAAGTTGTTCTCTATCTTTAATTATGGATATGGAACACGAAACACTAGAAAATTTGGTTGTACTTGCTACTCATGGAGATGGGGAACCACCTAAAACCCTCGATGCTTGTTATGTGAAAAATATTATGCACTACTTTGATAATCCTGAGTAAACCCCATTCAACTTGATAATGGGAGTAACGTTGGATCAACGTGAGTACTTTAGGGATTATCACTTGACACAAAAGGGAAACTTTTATGGGATCAAATTCACATGTTGCATTGGTATGCTTGGAATTTATGCCAGAGATATGATTATACTTGTTGCTCTAGGATGAATGCTCCACACCTTCCCTTTTCATGCAGATTTAATGATAATGAAACCTTAGATTCTTATGCTAATGGTATATATGATTACTATGATGTGGAACGAATAGAGGAATTCATTGCTTTTAAGGGTGCTTATGAAATTGAATCTTTGTTTGAAAAGTTTGAAGATTTTGATGATTCGGTTTATAGACCTGAATATTTTGCTATCCTTAAATATTGCTATGATAATTATAAATTCAATTCCGATATTGATGAATTTATTGAGAGAGTCTCCTCTGTCCAAGAAGAGACTAATATTTCACAGGAGTCTATGGAAGAAGGAATTGATGAAACTATGAGCTCATATGATGAAAAAGATGATGAGGAGAGAGAAGAACAAGCGGAGGAAGAGCGGATTGATCACTCGTGCCCACCTTCTAATGAGAGTAACTCTTCAACTCATACATTGTTTAATTTCCCTTCGTTCTTACCGAAGGATGAGTGCTATGATCCCATTGATTCATTTGAAATATATCTTTTTCATGAATTTGATGGTTGCTATGCTTGTAGCCAAGATGCCAATATGAATTATGCTTATGAAGATGAACTTGCTATAGTTCCTTTTGTTAAGAATGAAATTGTTGCTATTGCACCCACACATGATAGTCCTATTATCTTTTTGGATTCTCTCAACTACACTATATCGGAGAAAAGTTTTCTCTTATTAAGGATTACATTGATGGGTTGCCTTTTACCGATACACATGATAATTTTAATGAGTATAATATCCATGTGCTTGCTGCTCCTACTTGCAATTATTATGAGAGAGGAACTACATCTCCACCTCTCTATGTTTCCAACATGAAAAAATTGCAAGAAACCGCTTATGCTATGTATTGGCCATTACTTGAGGTTCATGAATTGTTCTTGTATGACATGCCGGTGCATAGCAACAGAGTTATACTTCGTCATTGCATGATATATGTTGCTTTGTGCTCACTACTAAATGCCAAATCATTGTTAATTAAAATTGGCTTTGATATACCTTGGGATCCGGGTGGATCCTTACTTGAGCACTTTATGCCTAGCTCAATGGCTTTAAAGAAAGCGCTGCTAGGGAGATAACCCGAAAGTTTTAGAGAGTCATTTATTTCTATTTAGTGCTTTTATAAAGTTTAAAAACAAAAAAAATAGAGGGGAATGATAACCCACAAGTATAGGGTATCAATTGTAGCCTCTTTCAATAAGTAAGAGTGTCGAACCCAAAGAGGAGCTAAAGGTAGAACAAATATATATTCCCTCAAGTTGTATCGACCACCGATACAACTCTATGCACGCTTAACATTCGCTTTACCTATAACAAGTATGAAACTAGAAGTAATTTTTAGGTGTTGTTGGATAGGTTTGCAAGATAATAAAGAGCGCGTAAATAAAAACTAGGGGCTGTTTAGATAAAGAAGCAATAAAATTAGTATAGCGAGTGTGGAAAAGTGGTGGTAGGAGTTGCAAAATTATCCCTAAGCAATTGACTACTTTACTAGACCGATAGCAAGTTTTATGTGGGAGAGGCCACTGCTAGCATGTCATCCCTGACTTGGAGTTCTATGAACTTATGATTGGAACTATTAGCAAGCATCCACAACTACTAACGTTCATTAAGGTAAAACCCAACCATAGCATTAAATATATTGGTCCCCCTTCAATCCCATATGCATCAATTTCTATGCTAGGTTGAAGCTTCTGTCACTCTTGCCTTCCAATACATAGTACTACCAACATACAACTAACCCTATGGTGTGATCCACGCGCGTGCTCATATGATGGGCACCAAAGGATAGCAACATAACCACAAGAAAATTAAACCAATCATAGCAATTCACCAATTACCGATAGGACAACGAAAATCTACTCAGACATCATAGGATGGCAACACATCATTGGATAATAATATGAAGCATAAAGAACCATGTTCAAGTAGAGGGTACATCGGGTCGCGGGAGAGTGGACCGCTGTAGATAGATGGGGGAAGGTGATGAAGATGTTGGTGAAGATGACGGAGGTGTTGGTGTAGATCGCCGTCACACGATGATGGCCCCAACGGCGTTCCGACACCACCGGGAGAGAGGGGGAGAGAGCTCCCCTTCTTCTTCTTCCTTGACCTTCTCCCTAGATGGGAGAAGGGTTTCCCCTCTGGTCCATGGCCTCCATGGCGGCGTAGGAGCAAGCGCCCCTCCGAGATTGGATATGTCTCTCTGTCTCTCTCTGTTTTCTGTGTTCCAGATTCTGGCCTTTCACCGTTTCTTATATTCCCGGTGATCCGTAACTCCGATTGGGCTAAAAATTTAACACGATTTCTATCCAGATATTGGCTTTCTTGCGGCGAAAGAAGGGCACCAACCGCCTTACGGGGTGGCCACGGGGGCCCAGGGCGCGCCTGACCCCCTGGGGCGCGTCCCCCTGCCACGTGCCCCCTCGGGCATCGTCTTGCGTTGATTCTTCTTCCTAGAAATCAGATATATTCCAAAAAAATCTCCGTCAATTTTTGTCCTGTTTGGACTCCATTTGATATGGATTTTCTGCGAAACAAAAAACATGCAACAAACAGGAACTATCACTGGGCACTGGATCAATATGTTAGTCCCAAAAATAGTATAAAAAGTTGCCAAAAGCATATGAAAGTTGTATAATATTGGCATAGAACAATAAAAAATCATAGATACGACGGAGACGTATCAGCATCCCCAAGCTTAATTCTTGCTCGTCCTCGAGTAGGTAAATGATAAAAAAGACAATTTTTGATGTGGAATGCTACCTAGCATAATCTTGATCATGTAATCTAATCATGGCATGAATATTAAGACACGAGTGATTCAAAACAATAGTCTGTCATTTGACATTAAGACAATAATACTTCAAGCATACTAATAAAGCAATCATGTCTTTTCAAAATAACACAGCCAAAGAAAGTTATCCCTACAAAATCATATGTGTCTGGCTATGCTCCATCTTCAACACACAAAATATTCAAATCATGCACAACCCCGATGACAAGCCAAGCAATTGTTTCATACTTTTAATGTTCTCAAACCTTTTCAACTTTCACGCAATACATGAACATGAGCCATGGACATAGCACTATAGGCGGAATAGAATATGATGGTGGAGGTTGTGTGGAGAAGACAAAAAGGAGAAAGTCTCACATCGACGCGGCTAATCAATGGGCTATGGAGATGCCCATCAATTGATGTCAATGCGAGGAGTAGGGATTGCCATGCAACGGATGCACTAAGAGCTATAAGTGTATGAAAGCTCAAACTGAAACTAAGTGGGTGTGCATCCAACTTGCTTGCTCATGAATACCTTGGGCATTTGAGGAAGCCCATCATTGGAATATACAAGCCAAGTTCTATAATGAAAATTCCCACTAGTATATAAAAGTGATAACTCAAGAGACTCTCTATATGAAGAACATGGTGCTACTCTGAAGCACAAGTATGGTAAAAGGATAGTAACATTGTCCCTTCTCTCTTTTCTCTCATTTTCTATTTTTTTCTTTTTTTGTAGGCTTCTTTGGCCTCTCTCTTTTTCTTTT
>NC_041392.1:516596704-516601592 GCF_002162155.2 Triticum dicoccoides | reverse complement strand
TGATGATCATCACACTTTTATTTACTTACACCTCAATATTACAAGTCGATACTAGAACAAAGATCTGACTCTATATGGATGCCTCCGGTGGTGTACCGAGATGTGCAATGATCTAGTGTAGCAATGAAATCAAAAAACAGACAAGCCATGTAAGCATCATGCTAGCTATCTTACGATCATGCAAAGCAATATGACAATAAATGCTCAAGTCGTGTATATGATGATGATGGGAGTTGCATGGCAATATATCTCGTAATGGCTATGGAAATGCCATGATAGGTAGGTATGGTGGCTGTTTTGAGGAAGATATAAGGAGACTTATGTTTGATAGAGCGTATCATATCACGGGGTTTAGATGCACCGGCGTAGTTTGCACCAACTCTCAAGGTGAGAAAGGGCAATGCACGGTACTGAAGAGGCTAGCAATGATGGAAGGGTGAGAGTGCATATAATATAAGAGAGTTTTCTAAGTGAAGAGAAACAAGCAATCCAAACTTCAAATGATATAAGTGAAGCACATGAAGCATTCTATAAAGCCATACTCAAAAGATATAAGTGAATGATACATCTCCAACGTATCTATAATTTTTGATTGTTCCATGCTATTATGTTATCTGTTTTGGATGTTTAATGGGCTTTATTATACACTTTTATATTATTCTTGGGACTAACCTACTAGCCCAGTGCAAATTGCTGTTTTTTTGCCTATTTCAGTATTTCGTAGAAAAGGAATATCAAACGGAATCCAAACGGAATGAAACCTTCGGGAGAGTTATTTTTGGAACAAATGTGATCCAGGGGACTTGGAGTGGATGTCAAGAAAGAAGCAAGGAGGCCACGAGGCATGGAGGCGGGCCTGCCCCCATGGGCGCGCCCCCAACCCTCGTGGGCCCCTCGCAGATCCACCGACCTACTTCTTCCTCCTATATATATATATATCCATATACCCTAAAAACATCCAGGAGCGCCACAAAACCCTATTTCCACCGCCGCAACCTTCTGTACCCAAGAGATCCCATCTTGGGGCCTTTTCTGGAGCTCCGCCGGAGGGGGAATCAATCATGGAGGGCTTCTACATCAACACCATAGCCTCTCCGATGATGTGTGAGTAGTTTACCACAGACCTTCAGGTCCATAGTTATTAGATATATGGCTTCTTCTCTCTCTTTGGATCTCAATACAAAGTTCTCCTCGATCTTCTTGGAGATCTATTCGATGTAATTCTTTTTGCAGTTTGTTTGTCGAGATCCGATGAATTGTGGGTTTATGATCAAGATAATCTATGAACAATATTTGATTCTTCTCTGAATTCTTTTATTTATGATTTGTTATCTTTGCAAGTCTCTTCGAATTATCAGTTTGGTTTGGCCTACTAGATTGATCTTTCTTGCAATGGGAGAAGTGCTTAGCTTTGGGTTCAATCTTGAAGTGTCCTTTCCCAGTGACAGCAGGGGCAACAAGGCACATATTGTATTGTTGCCATCAAGGATAAACAGATGGGGTTTATATCATATTGCTTTGAGTTTATCCCTCTACATCATGTCACCTTGCCTAATGCGTTACTCTGTTCTTATGAACTTAATACTCTAGATGCATGCTGGATAGCGGTCGATGTGTGCAGTAATAGTAGTAGATGAAGAATCCTTTCGGTCTACTTGTCGCGGACGTGATGTAGCGACCCCGACCTTAAACGGTCGAATCTCAGTTCATAAGTGTCATCCCTGGATCGGTAATGCTGACACACACAATACTTCGAAGGATCTATAACAGAGTAGCAATCACACACTTATTACATCGATAGTCTCAAGAGAGAGCTTAATACAATAATATGGCTTAAGGCCATCTAAATACGAGAACAATGAAAGGCTTGGAAGATAAAGTGAGTCCATCAACTCCAACAACATAGCTCAGTGCACAACAACGACCTAGCGCACCTTACTCTCCGTCTGAAAAGTCTACAACATGATATGTTGCATCCCGAAATGGGTCAGCACATGGAATATGCTGGCAAGATAACACAGTAGAGCAATGAATAAGTAAAGACTATCACAACATGCATATGAGGCTGGTGGAGGCTCTACGGTTATAATGTTTTTGCGAAAAGCCAATTTTTCCCTACAACAAAGGAATACATTTATTTAAATATCATGGTAGTTGTTAAACATTGAGAAGGTTTCCTCCAACTCAATCCCAATTAAACAGTATTAATAGCCCAACATATTAGTTTGTACACTCTGCAGAGGTTTGCGCACTTTTCCCCACAAGACTCGATCTCCTCTGTTGGATTTCTCGCACTACATGATGTTTGAGAAACGGATGAAAGAGACACAGTCTTTCAGAAACATTTACTCTTAACTCTGGGTGGACAGTTACACCTACTTTCCCCTACATCTGCTAGCCCACCACTGAAAGAGGTCATGCAACATACTCAACTATGCTAGAGCCCATAATAGCTTGTGGCTGCACACGGAAGTTTCTATCATGAATAATCTTATGATCCCTTTGAGCCTAGGTGGCGAACCATAGGATGATCTCACGGGTACTCCGGGATATCCTAGGACAACACTGGATTCTCCAGGTGCCCACAACCAATCCACCCAGATGTGTATTTAAGTATCCACCTTAAGTAAACAATTAATTAAGAATCTCACATCTGTCATGGATACACTCATACCCAATCCACGTCTACGAGCATAGCATGGCAATATAAGCATAACGTAGAAGTAACTCCCAAGGGGTGATGATAAAAGGGCAATAGGTTCTACCTCATCATCTACTTCCCAAACCCACATGTTAAGAGATCCTACTTGTAACACCCTCGATGCGACTATATCTCCCACGTGTCGAGGCACGACTTAGAGGCATAATCGCATTGAAGGCATATGTCGCAAGTTAGGCAATCTTCACAACATCCCATGTAATATAGATAACAAAAGGGGAGATAACATAGTTGGCTTACACTCACCACGTCAATCAAGTACATAAATAACATTACATCATCCAAACACTCATGGCCCGGCTACGGCGCCAAAATAAAAGATAACCCAACATGCGACACGGTCCCGATCACCCCCAACTGGGCACCACTACTGATCATCAGGAAAGGAAACATAGTATCATTGAGAATCCTCGTCGAACTCCCACTTGAGCTCAAGCGCGTCACCTGGAGCGGAATCATCAGGCCCTGCATCTGGTGTAATAGTAATCTGTGAGCCACAGGGACTCAGCAATCTCGCACCCTCGCGATCAAGACTATTTAAGCTTATAGGAAAGGCAAGGTATATATGTGGAGCTGCAGCAAGCGACTAGCATATATGGTGGCCAACCTGTTCGCAAAAGAGAGCGAGAAGAGGAGGCAAAGCGCGAGCGCATAACTAAAGAGGGCAACCTGTGGCAAGCATTACTCCAACACCGTGTCCACTTCCCGGACTCCGCCGAGAAGAGGCCATCACGGTAACCCACTCAGTTGATTCATTTTAATTAAGTTAAGGTTCAAGTTATCTACAACCGGACATTAATAAATTCACATCTGCCCATAACCGCGGGCACGGCTTTCGAAAGTTCAAATCCCTGCAGGGGACTCCCAACTTAGCCCATGACAAGCTCTCACGGTCAACGAATGAATAGACCTCCTCCCGAGACGTTCCGATCAGACTCGGTATCTCGGTTCTTCAAGACACTTCGACAGGTTAAAGCAAGACCAGCAACACCGCCCGAATGTGCCAACAAATCCCGATAGGAGCTGCACATATCTCGTTCTCAGGGCACACTCAGATGAGACTAGCTACGAGTAAAACCAACCCTCAAGTTTCCCCGAGGTGGCCCCGCAGGCAGCTCAGTCGGACCAACACTCAGAGGAGCACTGGCCCGGGGGGGGGGGGGTGTAACGCCCTCGATGCGGCTATACCTCCCACGTGTTGAAGCACGACTTAGAGGCATAACCGCATTGAAAGCAATGTCGCAAGTGAGGTAATCTTTACACAACCCATGTAATTCATAAGGGAAAGAGATACATAGTTGGCTTACAATCGCCACTTCACACAATTACATGAATAAAACATTACATCATCCAAATATACTCATGGTCCGACTATGGAACCAAAATAAAAGAAGAACCCCAAATGCGACAAGGTCCCCGATCAACCCCAACTGGGCTCCACTACTGATCAACTAGAATGAAACAACACAAAGAGCAAGATCTTCATCGAGCTCCTCCTGAGCTTGGTTGCGTCATCTGCACGGACTCATCGTCACCTGCAAATTGGTTTTGGAAGTATCTGTGAGCCACGGGGACTCAGCAATCTCGCACCCTCGCGATCAAGACTATTTAAGCAAATGGGTAAAGTAAAGGTATGAGGTGGAGCTGCAGCAAGCGGCTAGCATATATGGTGGCTAACATACGCAAATGAGAGCGAGAAGAGAGGGCAAAGCGCGATCGATAAAAGTATGATCAAGAAGTGATCTTGGACTACCTACGTCAAGCATAACTCTAACAACCGTGTTCACTTCCCGGACCCCGCCGGAAAGAGACCATCACGGTTACACACACGGTTGATTCTTTTTAATTAAGGTCAACTTCAGGTTTTCTACAACCGGACATTAACAAATTCCCATCTGCCCATAACCGCGGGCACGACTTTCGAAAGTTCAAATCCCTGCAGGGGTGTCCCAACTTAGCCCATAACAAGCTCTCACGATCAACGAAGGAATAGACCTCCACCCGAGACATTCCGATCAGACTCGGTATCCCGGTACAACAAGACATTTCGATAGGGTAAAACTAAACCAGCAACACCGCCCGAATGTGCCGACAAATCCCGATAGGAGCTGCACATATCTCTTTCTCAGGGCACACTCAGATGAGCGCTCCATACAACTAAAACCAAAC
>NC_041392.1:516578307-516596578 GCF_002162155.2 Triticum dicoccoides | reverse complement strand
TCCGATCAGACTCGGTATCCCGGTACAACAAGACATTTCGACAGGGTAAAACTAAACCAGCAACACCGCCCGAATGTGCCGACAAATCCCGATAGGAGCTGCACATATCTCTTTCTCAGGGCACACTCAGATGAGCGCTCCATACAACTAAAACCAAACCTCGAGTTTCCCCGAGGGGGCACTGCACAGGACTCTAGTTTGGACCAACACTCAGAGGAGCACTGGCCCGGGGGGGGGGGGTAAAATAAAGATGACCCTAGGGCTGGCTGACCCAAGGGAAAGAAAAGGCTAGGTGGCGAATGGTAAAACCAATGTTGGGCATTGCTGGAAGAGCTTTACTTAAGGCGAACTTTCAAGGGGTTCCCATTATAGCCCAACCGCGTAAGGGACGCAAAATCCGGGAACATAACACCGATATGACGGAAACTAGGGCGGCAAGAGTGGAACAAAACACCAGGCATAAGGCCGAGCCTTCCACCCTTTACCAAGTATATAGATGCATCAATTAAATAAGATATATAGTGATATCCCAACAAGTAAACATATTCCAACAAGGAACGATCTCCATGTTCCAACAAGGAACAAACTTCAATCTTCACCTGCAACTAATAACGCTATAGGTGGGGCTGAGCAAAGCGGTAACATAGCCAAACAACGGTTTGCTAGGACAAGGTGGGTTAGAGGCTTGGTTCAACAAAGTAGGAGGCATGATAAGCAAGTGGTAGGTATCGCAGCATAGGCATAGCAAAAGAGCGAGCATCTAGCAAGCAAAGATAGATGTGATTTCGAGGGTATGGTCATCTTGCCTGAAATCCCGCAAGGAAGAAGAATGAATCCATGAAGAAGACAAACAGACGTAGTCGAACGAATCCTCACAACACGACGTTACCGGAAACAACCTGAAGACGCAACACCAGAAAGAAGCAAACAACATAGTAAACAACCAATACAAGAACATGGCATGATGCACAATCAAGTATGATGCATGTCCGGTTTAATGAAGCATGGCATGGCAATATGCACAAACAATACTACAAATTAAGTGGAGCTCAATATGCAACGAGTTGCATATTGACGGAGCACCACATCAATTATTTAGTTCGACCTCGTTTATGTACCCAACAATATTAAACGTTGTTAAACATGGCAAGAGAGTGAAGCAAAGCAAAACTACCTATCTAGTCAAGTTTAAATGAGGCCGGGAACAACAAACAACAAATTCCGGTAAATCCCCATATGTATATTTTAGATTAGGTCCTGTTCTGCCCTAAACACAATTTTAGGGTTGTTAAACATGCAAAGTAAGGCCACCATGATAAACTAGGCAAAATTCTACCCCAATTACATATAAAGTTTATTAAATTCGGAGTTACGGTTATTTAGTTATGAATTAAATCATTTTAACATGGCATAGGAGCAAATTTAAACAAACAGCATTTTTAATATTTCAAACATAGATGAAAGTTGGATATTATTAATCTACACAAAATTCTGAGCAAGTTTCATATATAAATCATTTTAATCCGATGCACGGTTAGTGAGTTATTAAATGCATGATCTAGGGGGACTAATCTGCAAAACTGGCAATCTCTGGATAAATCGTTAAATCGCATATCTGGGAAAAAATTGGCTAAGGTCCGAAACTGCACATGGATCCATAGGGCAAACAGGAGAGGGGGGCGGCTCACCCATGGGCTCGGCCCAGGAAGGAGGGGGAGGCAGGCCGACGCGGGGGCGGCGCGCTGGGCCGGACTCGGGCGCTGGGCCTGGGAGGCCAAGGCGGCCGACGCGCTGGAGCTGGCCTGGTGCAGAGGCTGGGCCGGGCCCACAAGGCGCAGGGCGTCCTCCTCCTCGATCCCGCCTGGATCGAGGGAGGCAGGGGGGCGGCGGCGGCGCCAGGAAACTCCGGCGAGGGCGCAGCAACGGCGGGGGCCGGAGAGTGATGGGGAACGCCGGGGACGGCGCGGGGGCTGCCGGATCTGGCCGGAGGTGGCCAGATCCGGGCGATGGCGACGTGGAGATGGCGGATGTGGTGGCTGGCGATGGCGGACGCGGCGACCGGCGATGGAGGCATCGAGGCGGCGAGAGCTTGGAACTCCGGGAAAGAAAAAATGAGCACTTGAAACAAGAATAAGTATGATGAACCACTCCGGAAAAAACAGGAATTGAGCAAACTCGATGAAACAAGAATAAGAATTACATTATGCTTATTCCTCACCAATTAAATTGATGAAAAACAATGGATTTGGCATACTACTTATTCTCGTAGAAAGGATTAAAAGAGATATATCAAACTTGAGAAGGTCTTCAACGAACCACCGGTAGAATTTGAAAATCACAAATGCATAGATATGATACACAAAGGAAGAAAACTCTTGAATGAACCACCGTAAAAATTGAAAAAGAACGAAGAAAAGATAAAGAAACACCGGGAAGAATTAGCAAATGAACGAAAATGCTTGCTAGGATTTGGTTACATGAGAATGAAGAGATCAAGAACTGGTTAGAGGAGAATTGATCGATGCATCGGTAAGATTAGGAGAACGATAACTGAAAGCTGAGAATGAATAAACCTGAATTGATGGACTCCGGATAATCAAACTGAGACGACTCTTGAATTACTCCGGATAGGTGAAAAGAATTCTCACGATCAAAACAATTACGAGAGGATGGCAACAAGCTAGAATCACGAATCTTGAAGAGAATGGAGCAAGATTAAAGAGAAACTCTTCTTCGGTCTTCAAAAATCTGAGAATTACAACGGGAAACACCACCAAGAATTGTTGAGGCACTCCGGGATGAAGAATGGAAAGGTTGAGCCAACGATGAAAAGAATTTGAAAGATCTTGGAGAAATACATTTGACTGATGATAATTCATTCTTACGTCAAACTTTGAAAAGAATTTGAGAATAACTCCGGGAAAATAAGAAGAGTCAGGTAAGATCCTGGGAAAAGACCTGTGGGTTAGGGCCCACTCAAAAGAAACACCGTTGAACAATTCAAAAGAGAGAAAGCACCGGTTGAATTAAATGACTTGAATGAGGGGACATCCTCGAAAGAGCTTGAATGAAAGCAGAGTGTAAGCACAAATCTTCGAGATATCTTGAGCACTCCGAAATAATTGAATAGCGAGAAATGAATGAATATGATGAGCACCGGCATGAGGACACATTTGAAACGAGGAAAAGGATGTGATCACCATCGAAAGATTGCATTGAGAACACCGGGGAAGATAAAAGAACAAAGAATGATAAACTTGAGGCTCCGTTAGAATCTTCATGAGCAACACCGGGTAAGAGTATTGACGGAAAAAAAGTGGGGAGGCTTCACATGAATAAGATGGATACTTGATGAAGAAATCTGAATCCTTTAAGAAAAACAAGGGTGGGAGGGCGGGAAAAACAAAGGCAACTTGGAGATGGATGAAACAAACACCGTTGAGAAAGCTGAGATTGAATCTTGCGAATGTTGAAGTGATCGAATCCACTTGAAGAGAAAACACGCCGGTTGAAAAGGATTGACAACACAATCTCGATGATCAAGAAGGATTAGTATTCACAGCGGACTATGAGAACACTGTTTCGGGAAGGTATGGAATCAACACTTGACATTGAAGCAACTCGAATACCACAACTCAAAACAAAAACAAGGGGTTGGCTTGCAGAATAAGCCGGAACAAAACATATGATAGAGATTTCGTCCGAAGTTTTCGTGGTGGGGCCTACACGGGCTCGATCGTACAGCACCATCATGTACAAGGCAGTGCACATGACATACGAAGCGTCCCCGAGTCGGCATAGCCAAGGACTCTTTAAGACACAACGAGACCACTGTAAAACCGACCGTGGATAGGCGGACCACTAGACGTCGAACCCCAATTTCATATCATACATCCGTCGGAAAGATATCCTAAGAGCTACTTGAATTCCCACCTATGAAACTCCCGAAATTTTCCGGTTATGCAATCAGGTGTTGGGGATACAGGGGAAGCATAATATCTCACCCAAACTAGCAAATCCTACATCCAGCTCTATCCATCCTTCAACACATAACCAAGAAACCTTCGGAAATCATCTACCTCAACCTTCGAAAAGCATCCGTTATACAAGTTATGGCGATACTCCCGAACTCCCGCCCCAGTACTGGGTGGCGTCGAGGTTATCTCACCAATGAACTGCATAAAAGAGATTTTCGATGTCGGCGTACTAAACTCAGGTATTCCAGAATTGCAACGATAAAATTATGATGACAACACCTCAGAGCTCAACTCCCCGGGAGACTTCCACAAAACCCCTGACAGGAGACACCAAGACAATGTTCTCATCATAAAACCATCAGAACGATTCCAAGATACCCGCGTGATCCTAAAATTTTTTTTAGTGAAATTTGAGAAGAGAAGAGTCAAAACACTACGTCAGGATGCCTTACCAGAGTGATGAGGAGACTAGTAAGTAAAAAGAATTCCTAAACTCTCCGATATATAATTCCTAAATGACTCAAAACATTTTTCTAGACACAACTCGGCCGCTAAAAACGATCAAGCAATGGGGCTCCTAAGGTCGGGGAAGGCTCTGATACCAACTTGTAACGCCCTCGATGCGGCTATATCTCCCACGTGTCGAAGCACGACTTAGAGGCATAACCGCATTGAAAGCAATGTCGCAAGTGAGGTAATCTTTACACAACCCATGTAATTCATAAGGGAAAGAGATACATAGTTGGCTTACAATCGCCACTTCACACAATTACATGAATAAAACATTACATCATCCAAATATACTCATGGTCCGACTACGGAACCAAAATAAAAGAAGAACCCCAAATGTGACAAGGTCCCCGATCGACCCCAACTGGGCTCCACTACTGATCAACTAGAACGAAACAACACAAAGAGCAAGATCTTCATCGAGCTCCTCCTGAGCTTGGTTGCATCATCTGCACGGACTCATCGGCACCTGCAAACTGGTTTTGGAAGTATCTGTGAGCCACGGGGACTCGGCAATCTCGCACCCTCGCGATCAAGACTATTTAAGCAAATGGGTAAAGTAAAGGTATGAGGTGGAGCTGCAGCAAGCGGCTAGCATATATGGTGGCTAACATACGCAAATGAGAGTGAGAAGAGAGGGCAAAGCGCGATCGATAAAAGTATGATCAAGAAGTGATCCTGGACTACCTACGTCAAGCATAACTCCAACAACCGTGTTCACTTCCCGGACCCTGCCAGAAAGAGACCATCACGGTTACACATGCGGTTGATTCTTTTTAATTAAGGTCAACTTCAGGTTTTCTACAACCGGACATTAACAAATTCCCATCTGCCAATAACCGCGGGCACGGCTTTCGAAAGTTCAAATCCCTGCAGGGGTGTCCCAACTTAGCCCATAACAAGCTCTCACGGTCAACGAAGGAATAGACCTCCACCCGAGACATTCCGATCAGACTCGGTATCCCGGTACAACAAGACATTTCGACAGGGTAAAACTAAACCAGCAACACCGCCCGAATGTGCCGACAAATCCCGATAGGAGGTGCACATATCTCTTTCTCAGGGCACACTCAGATGAGCGCTCCATACAACTAAAACCAAACCTCGAGTTTCCCCGAGGGGGCACTGCACAGGACTCTAGTTTGGACCAACACTCAGAGGAGCACTGGCCCGGGGGGGGGGGGTAAATAAAGATGACCCTTGGGCTGGCCGACCCAAGGGAAAGAAAAGGCTAGGTGGCGAATGGTAAAACCAATGTTGGGCATTGCTGGAAGAGCTTTACTTAAGGCGAACTTTCAAGGGGTTCCCATTATAGCCCAACCGCGTAAGGGATGCAAAATCCAGGAACATAACACCGATATGACAGAAACTAGGGCGGCAAGAGTGGAACAAAACACCAGGCATAAGGCCGAGCCTTCCACCCTTTACCAAGTATATAGATGCATTAATTAAATAAGATATATAGTGATATCCCAACAAGTAAACATATTCCAACAAGGAACGATCTCCATGTTCCAACAAGGAACAAACTTCAATCTTCACCTGCAACTAATAACGCTATAAGAGGGGCTGAGCAAAGCGGTAACATAGTCAAACAACGGTTTGCTAGGACAAGGTGGGGTAGAGGCTTGGTTCAACAAAGTAGGAGGCATGATAAGCAAGTGGTAGGTATCGCAACATAGGCATAGCAAAAGAGCGAGCATCTAGCAAGCAAAGATAGAAGTGATTTCGAGGGTATGGTCATCTTGCCTGAAATCCCACAAGGAAGAAGAATGAGTCCATGAAGAAGACAAACGGACGTAGTCGAACGAATCCTCACAACACGACGTTACCGGAAACAACCCGAAGACGCAACACCGGAAAGAAGCAAACAACATAGTAAACAACCAACACAAGAACATTGCATGATGCACAATCAAGTATGATGCATGTCCGGTTTAATGAAGCATGGCATGGCAATATGCACAAACAATACTACAAATTAAGTGGAGCTCAATATGCAACGAGTTGCATATTGACGGAGCACCACATCAATTATTTAGTTCGATCTCGTTTATGTACCCAACAATATTAAACGTTGTTAAACATGGCAAGAGAGTGAAGCAAAGCAAAACTACCTATCTAGTCAAGTTTAAATGAGGCCGGGAACAACAAACAACAAATTCCGGTAAATCCCCATATGTATATTTTAGATTAGGTCCTGTTCTGCCCTAAACACAATTTTAGGGTTGTTAAACATGCAAAGTAAGGCCACCATGATAAACTAGGCAAAATTCTACCCCAATTACATATAAATTTTATTAAATTCGGAGTTACGGTTATTTAGTTATGAATTAAATCATTTTAACATGGCATAGGAGCAAATTTAAACAAACAACATTTTTAATATTTCAAACATAGATGAAAGTTGGATATTATTAATCTACACAAAATTCTGAGCAAGTTTCATATATAAATCATTTTAATCCGATGCACGATTAGTGAGTTATTAAATGCATGATCTAGGGGGACTAATCTGCAAAACTGGCAATCTCTGGATAAATCGTTAAATCGCAGATCTGGGAAAAAATTGGCTATGGGCCGAAACTGCACATGGATCCATAGGGCAAACAGGAGAGGGGGGTGGCTCACCCATGGGCTCGGCCCAGGAAGGAGGGGGAGGCAGGCCGACGCGGGGGCGACGCGCTGGGCCGGACTCGGGCGCTGGGCCTGGGAGGCCAAGGCGGCCGACGCGCTGGAGCTGGCCTGGTGCGGAGGCTGGGCCGGGCCCACGAGGCGCAGGGCGTCCTCCTCCTCGATCCCGCCTGGATCGAGGGAGGCAGGGGGCGGCGGCGGTGCCAGGAAACTCCGGCGAGGGCGCAGCAATGGCGGGGGCCGGAGAGTGATGGGGAACGCCGGGGACGGCGCGGGGGCTGCCGGATCTAGCCGGAGGTGGCCGGATCCGGGCGATGGCGACGTGGAGATGGCGGATGCGGTGGCTGGCGATGGCGGACGCGGCGACCGGCGATGGAGGCAGCGAGGCGGCGAGAGGAGGCGGGCGGTGGCGCTAGGCGGCGATGGTCGTCGGCGGGGAGGCGCTAGGCGACGGGTGAAGAGGCGGCTGGCGATGGAATTCTGCGGTGGCGGCGGGGAGCCTCGGGCCCGGGAGGGCCGGATCTGGGCTGCTCCGGGCCCCGACGAAGTGGGGCGGCGCGGGCGCTGACATGGCGCGCTGCGGTTGGTCAAGCAGAGCGGTGGAGCTGAGGTGGCGGGCTCCTATTGGTGGGAGTGAGGTGGCCGGCGAGATGGACACGTCCGGCGCGGCGTGGACGCGTCCGGCGGCGCGAGGGGAGGAGAAGCTAGGGTTTCATCCGCGAATTGATCCGAAATTTCGGGGAGGGGTGCTCTTTTATAGGTAGAGGGAGCTAGGAGAGTCCAAATGAGGTGCGGTTTTCGGCCACGCGATCGTGATCGAACGACCGAGATGGTGGAGGAGTTTTAGGTGGGTTTTGGGCCAAATTGGAGAGGTGTTGGGCTGCAACACACACGAGGCCTTTTCGGTCCCTCGCTTAACCGTTGGAGCATCAAACAAAGTCTAAATGATACGAAACTTGACAGGCGGTCTACCAGTAGTAAACCATGGCCGCTTGGCAAGTCTCGGTCCAATCCGGAAATGTTTAATCCCCACACACAAAAGAAAGCTCGAAATGACCACCGGAGGAGAACGAAGCGCCAGAATGCAAAACGGACAACGGGGAAAAATTCTCGGATGCATGAGACGAACACGTATGCAAATGAAATGCGCATGATGACATGATATGTAATGCATGACACGCAAGCAATGACAAGGCAACAACAGCGAATAACTGAACAACACCTGGCACATCGGTCTCGGGGCGTTACAGGGGGGTTTAAATAAGATGACCCTCGGGCTCCGGAAACCCAAGGGAAAAAGAGGCTAGGTGTCAAATGGTAATACCAAGGTTGGGCATTGCTGGAAAAGCTTTAATCAAGGCGAACTATCAAGGGGTTCCCATTATAACCCAACCGCGTAAGGAACGCAAAATCCGGGAACATAACACCGATATGACGGAAACTAGGGTGGCAAGAGTGGAACAAAACACTAGGCGAGAGGCCGAGCCTTCCACCCTTTACCAAGTGTATAGATGCATTTAGATAACAATATAATATAATGATATCCCAACAAGTAAATAAATGTTCCAACAAGGAATGGTCTCCAATCTTCACCTGCAACTAGCAACGCTATAAGAGGGGCTGAGCAAAGCGGTAACATAGCCAATCAACGGTTTACTAGGACATGGTGGGTTAGAGGTTTGACATGGCAATTTGGGAGGCTTGAAATCAAGTGTTAGGCATCGTAGCATTGGCATAGCAAAAGAGCGAGCATCTAGCAAAGCAAATATAGTAGTGATTTCGAGGGTATGATCATCTTGCCTGCAAAGTTGTCAGAGTTGACTGGATCCTCGAAAGCAAACTCAACGGGCTCCTCGTTAGTGAACTCGTCTCCCGGCTCTACCCAAACAAGACAAACAAGCAACAAGGACACAATCAACCACATGCAAGGATCAAACAATATGATGCAAGAATGGTATGCTATGCGGGATGCGATGCGGGATGCATATGCAAGATTTGACAAGGGATGCATGAACCTGGCCTCAACTTGCGAATCCAAGTGTGCCACTGGAAAGATGAGAAGAAATCGCTTGAAAACGATATAAAGAACGCCGGAATCGGAGTTACGGTTTGGAAATGGCAAGCAATTCAAATATGGCCACGTTCTATGATTTACAGCAAGTAGCCATCTAAATGCAATGAGATGAACAAACTACAGCACCCAAACATGACAACAAAATACATGGTAGGGATGCATTCATGATGCTTAACAAATGTCTAGCACTGAGATACGGCCAATTCATCTATTAACAGGTTCAAACATGCATGGCAAAAATGCATATGGCAAACAGATTTCAGACTTAGTGAAATTAACACTTGTCTGGAATTTCAGATCAGATAGCACTCTTTGGAGCAACAAAACTATATGCTACAGGACCTGAACATGGCAAAGTAAAGCATGGCATGGAGCTAATCAAAGAGCTTAACAAAAGTCCCTTAGTGACCTTGAGCCAAAAGGGATCAGAAAATACAATTGCAAGCATGTGAACATGGCAAACACATAATCGGTTCTCAGACTTAGTGAAAACTGGAGCATGCTGAAACAGATATCAAGTAGGCATGTTTACGAGCTCGATGCACTCACTACAGAGCAAGTCATGACAAGCTAAGCATACATCCATCAATAATACACAAAATGCAAGCTAGACATGGCAAAAACAATAGCATAGCATGCACGGATCAACTACACCATCACCGGCAAAATTGCTAACAAGTAGACAATCTACCCAGATTCACGAAATAGCAAAAGTAGAGCTCGATTGTCTCAAGCTAGGGTGCTCCATAATTGCAAAAAAAGACATAGATGGATAGAGCATTACAAGATTAACAAAACATCCTTACTGATCATCCTCAAAAGAGGCACGGATCACTAGGAAACAACATGAACATATGGCAACATGAGATAAACAGGTCAAGGACTTTGTGGAAATGCTAAGTCCCTGAAATCAGCATTACCAAGTGCCTCACTTTGCAAGCTTGTGCTAGTCACCACACACATCACAAAAATACATGGTTTGCACCTCTGGAAAGATGGCAAAACCCTTAACAAAACATATGCAGAGCTCATGGGCATATCATGCACACAATAATCATGGCAAAAATGACAAATATCTAAATGGAGCAGCAGATCTGACAATTATCTCAAGTAGCCCTCTTCTAACAGCATTTCGGGCATCAAGATGAACTCAAATGAAAATAATGCGATGGAATGAAATGATGTACTCTCTAAGGCGAACATTTTGATATGCTATATGCCCAAAACGGAGCTACGGATGCAAAGTTATGATGCGATGAACAGGAGCATAAGAACTAGGGTTTCAGACAAAAAGTCAACCCTCGAGATTTTAGATCTCAGATCTGGCACGTTTTACGAGGATGGCCGGATTTCCTGGAGCTCGCCGGAGACGGAGGGGGCCGGACGGAGAGGGGCTTGGGGCGTGGAGGAGGACACCGGAGAGAGGCGGAGCCGGCGGGCGCGGAGGTCGGGCGCGGCGCCTACGGCGAGGCGGCGGCGGCCGGCGACGGCGACCACGGCGGCCGGCGTCGAAGGGCGGCGAGGTGGCGGCGCCGGCGTCGGGCTTCCGGGGTGGCGGGGCGATGACCCAGGCGGCGGGGCGGAGGTAGACGAAGCCCCGGGCGGCGGCGGCGGGGACGATGCCACGTGTCACGCTGCTAGTGGTCGCGGGCGGCGGCGGACGAATCATCCGGCGCGGCGGACGTGTCCGGCACGGCGCGATGCGGATTTTTAGGGTTTGGACGGGGGAGATCCGGATTTGTAAAGGGGGAGGTATATATAGGCATAGAGGGAGCTAGGAGAGTCCAAATGAGGTGCGGTTTGCGGCCACGCGATCGTGATCGAACGCTCTAGATGATGGAGAGGGTTTTGGTGGGTTTTGGGACAAATTGAAGGGGTGTTGGGCTGCAACACACACGAGGCCTTTTCGGTCCCTCGGTTAACCGTTGGAGCATCAAACGAAGTCCAAATGGTACGAAACTTGACAGGCGGTCTACCGGTAGTAAACCAAGGCCGCTTGGCAAGTCTCGGTCCAATCCGGAAATGTTTAATCCCCACACACGAAAGAAAGGTAGAAATGACCACCGGAGGAGATCAGAGCGCCGGAATGCAAAACGGACAACGGGGAAAATGCTCGAATGCATGAGATGAACACGTATGCAAATGCAATGCACATGATGACAAGATATGAGATGCATGACAACGACAACAACACACGGAGACAAAAACCTGAACCCGAGAAAATAAAATAACTTAAGGCCGGAAACGGCAAGAGTTGGAGTACATATTGGGAAAGTCATATCCGGGGTGTTACACTACTCATGCAATGTTTGAGGGTTGTAACTAATGCATAAAAACTGGGTAATAGAGGGGTATGATCAATGTGTTACTTTCCTTGCTGATGATCCGCAAAACCTAGTGACTCGTAGTAGCACGCTGCGCACTCCTGGAATTCTGTCGCAAACAAACAATAGAATACATAAGCACGCAAGCAAATATGCAAGTGTAAAACTTCAAATAAGAAGATCAAATCTGAAAGTTCAACTGAAGAGATTCGATCTACAAAAAGAATCAATCGAATCGGAGCTACGGAACTGAAACTACAGTCAAACGAACTTCGAATACAAATCTGCTTGCAACCAAATTTTAATTTGTCAAAAACCTTGTTCAAATTGATTAAACAGAAAGAGGGGTTTGAGACGAAGATTTTGGCGTTGGTTTCACTGGATTTTGACAAAAGTTTAAGAAACGGTGAGGGTTTGAAGATCAGGAGCTAATCTATGATAAAAATAATCGCGGATAGGTCTCTGGCCGAAAATAAAAATAAAAGAAAAGACTAACGAACGAACGTTTGCTATGTGAACCTAACCGGCGAACAACGTTCGTTAAAACGAACGAACGGACGAACGTCCGCTAAGTAAATAAACCGATGAAAACCGATTTAAGAAAATAAACCGGCACCTAAAAAACCAGGGTTAACAAAAAAACCGACCGGTCAAAACGAGGTCAACGGCGGCGGCTGATGAAGCTATGTACCTAGGGTAGGGTCATAGGCATGACCTAGACTTCTTCCCCAAGGACATGACCCTAAAGCCAGCAACATTCAAAGGGTACCATCATCCACTCGACCAGAGACATTCCACTCGGAAGAATCAATGTCACTCGGCCGTCATAGAAATCACTCGACAAACAGAAGATCTGAAGCCACTCTACACAGCAACGGTCGGGCGTTTACTCATAGACTTAACTATAATTTATAGCACTTTAATACAGATGTTACCTGTAACGCTCCTTCTTTATGTACATTCAACCCCGCATAACGTAGGGGAGTTGGGGTCCTGGAGCACTCTATATAAGCCACCTCCTCCTCCAGGACAGGGGTTCGCATCTTTTGTAAACACACACACACATAATCCAGTCGACCGCCTCAGGGCACCGAGGAGTAGGGCTATTACTTCCTCTGAGAAGGGCCTGAACTCGTAAACTCATGTGTACAACTATTCCATAGCTAGGATCTTGCCTCCTCATACCTACCCCCATTCTACTGTCAGTCTTAGATCCACGACAGTTGGCGCCCACCGTGGGGCAGGTGTCTTAGCAGTTTGTTGGAGAAGTTGCAATTTTTTCGATTCCCGACATCATGGTTTCCGGCGGAGGATTGGCTTAAGGCCGCGAGATCCGTCTCGGCGCACTTGTCTTCATCGCCGACGACTCCGCTTGGCTCCACGAGGCTCCACTCGACGTCGAGGCGCTCCCCGTCCACGGGGCGACACACTTCCGCGTATGCTCCTTAGCGTCCTTCTTCGGCAGCCATCGACTCAGTATCAGTCGGCTCCTACGGCAACCTCGCTTTCCGTTGTTCGTCGGTGCCAGCGATCCGGTCGGTCGCGGATTGAGTGGTGGGTGAGACATGCGGTGGCCCGCCAATCGGCCACCCCACAAATCATGGCGATCGATCCCGATGAAACTCTCTATAGCCTGTTTGATCTGTCGACTGGCTCCGTCGAGACCGCATCTGAGTGCGACAGCAGCGACCCCGCGGCGGAAGTCTTGATGGTCAATGGACCACGCAGTCCTCCTGGCTTCACCCGTGAAGACGGTGGCGATGGCGTCGGTGACCCATCGCATGTCCACGAGTAGTACCGCCCCGAACCCCTCTCTTCGCAGCGAAGGGAAGATCTTCGCCGCCGTAATATGGATGCACTTCACACTCCTATCGTTGGAGAAACCCCCGAGGCCCAAGCCTTGGAGGAGGCACGCCTGGCCAACTTGGCTAAGCACACTCGACTAGAGAACCTCCAGCACACACTCGACGAGCATGCTCGGCAGCGGATTCCCGAGTCCAGTCGACGACAACTTTTTCCGCCTCCGACTCAGGTATACCGAACTCCGATCCAGAATCTCACAGCTGCAGCTCGAATAGCAGAGTCAACTCAACCTTCCCAGTCAGAAGCTGGCCGAGGTTTGATGCAGATCTGGGCTTTACTCCGGGCAGCGGGAGAGCAGAACACAACAGTATCTCAATCGTGGAATATGATTCATAGCATATCTGCTCACAGCCCAAGATCACCTCCGCGGCGTGAGGAACATGGGCACCGGCAAGATCAGTACAAGAACCGCGAGCAATATGATCATCGACTCGACCATGATGACCGTTGTCGAGTGCCCACGCCTCCTCCGAGGAGTGGGTCATACGTGCCTCGGCGGCAAGATAACAGGCGCCCCCATAGCGGCGAACGAAGAATTCCGGTCGACCCCAGAGAACCAGGTTTTGATGCAAGATCTATCCTCATCCAAGGTCTGGTCGATATGAACATGGCTCACATAGAAGGCCACGATAGATATCATCCGACTGGAAGCAGGGTGCATGTTTAGGGACCCGAGTGTTTCAGCAGAGCCTTCAGAGCAGCAGTGATTCCTCCCAACTTCAGGTTGGCGACTAGAGTCAACAAGTTCACCGGCGAGTCCAAGCCAGACACTTGGCTTGAAGACTACCGAGTGGCTGTGCAGATTGGTGGCGGCAATGATGATGTTGCTATGAAGCACCTCCCCTTGATGTTGGAGGGCTCGGCCAGAGCGTGGCTGAATCAGTTGGCTCCTGGAAGCATATATAGTTGGGAGGAACTTGCTCAAGTGTTTGTTAGCACCTTTGAAGGAACTTGAAAAAGGCCGGCAGGGTTGACAGAATTGCCGTGTTGTGTCAAAAAACCGAATGAAACCTTGAGGGATTATATCCAGAGATGGATCATGTTGCACCATACAGTGGAGAATGTGTCAGACCACCAAGCAATTTGTGCCTTCAAGGAAGGCGTTAAGTATCGGGAGTTGAATCTGAAATTCGGTCGGACAGGAGATATGACTCTGACTCGGATGATGGAGATTGCCACCAAATATGCCAATGGTGAAGAGGAAGACTGACTCCGGAGTGGCAAACACAAAACGGTCACCCAAGAAACCGGAGGAGGGAATTCCAGTCAGAAACAGAAGCGAAAGGCCGAACTAGCTGCTCTTGGTGAAGCTTTAGCTGTTGCCCAAGGAAAGTTCAAAGGAAAGCCCAAAGGGCCCTGGACCCCCGAAAAAGTTAAGGATAAAGATGGGAATGATGTGTTGGATTTACCATGCCATATTCATACCAAAAAAGATGAAGAGGGGAACATCATTTACCCTAAACACACCACTCGACAGTGTCGTTTCCTGATCCAGCAGTTCCGAGAGAAACAACCCAAGGAAAAGGAAAAGGAGTTGGACGAAGGTGAGGATAGGGAATAAGATGATTATGGTTTTCCCAATGTCAATTCCACATTGATGATTTTTGCTGATGTTGAAAGCAAAAGTCGGTTGAAAGTTATTAACAGAGAAGTAAACATGGTTGCTCCTGCAACACCCAGTTATCGGAAGTGGTCCCAGACTGCCATCACATTCGACCAGTCGGACCATCCAGCTCATATAGCCACCCCTAGGAGGCAAGCACTGGTGGTCGACCCAGTAGTTGAAGGCACTCGACTGACTAAAGTGCTGATGGATGGTGGTAGTGGCCTGAATATCCTTTATGCTGAAACCTTGAAGGGAATGGGCATTCCGATGTCCAAGCTTAGTGAAAGCAACATGAGTTTCCATGGCGTTATACCTGGCAAGAAAGCTCAGTCACTCGGCCAGATTGCCCTTGATGTGGTTTTCGGTGATTCCAAGAATTACCGCAAGGAAAAGTTGACATTTGAGGTAGTGGATTTCAAGAGTGCTTATCATGCTATTCTGGGTAGGCCCGCTTATGCACGTTTTATGGCTCGACCAAGTTATGTGTATCTCAAATTGAAGATGCCTGGTCCTAGAGGAGTAATCTCTATCACTGGCAATCCGCAGAAGGCGGAAGAGTGCTTTCAAAAGGGCTAAAAAATTGCCGATGCACAGATGGCAGTAGTAGAACTGCAAGAGTATCAGAAGAATGCAGATCCGAGTGATTTGCTGCGAGCCAAGAAGTCGGCCACAAATTCTGCATTTCAGTCGTCCGGTGAAACGAAGACGATTCATATTCACCCAACCGACCCCAATGCTGCTCCGACCCATGTCTCAACAACACTCGACAGCAAATAGGAAGAAGCGATCATCCAGTTCCTCTGTGAGAACTAGGACATCTTTGCATGGAAACCTTCTGACATGCCGGGTGTACCTAGGGGACTGGCTGAGCTTCTGAACAATAGAGATGCAACTGGTCGAGTAGCAAAGTGGGCGATTGAACTCCTTCCCCTGGACATCAAATTTGAGGCAAAGAAAGCTATCAAGTTCCAAGCAATAGCTGATTTCCTCGCCGAGTGGATCGAACAGCAACTTCCAGCCCAAATTCACTCGGAGCATTGGACCATGTTCTTCGATGGGTCCAAGATGCTGAATGGTTCCGGTGCTTGGGTGGTGTTGGTATTCCCCTGTGGTGACAAACTCAGCTATGTTCTCCAGATTCACTTTGACTCCTCCAACAATGAAGTTGAATATGAGGCACTTCTGTACGGGTTGCGTATGGCCATTTCACTCGGCGTCCGTCGCGTCATGGTCTATGGTGACTCGAATTTAGTGGTCAATCAGGTGATGAAGGAATGGGACGTCAGAATCCCAGCTATGACTGGTTATTGCAATGCAGTGAGAAAGCTAGAAAAGAGATTTGAGGGATTAGAGCTCCATCACATCCCTCGGCTGAAAAATCAAGCAGCCGATGATCTGGCAAAGATAGGCTCCAAGAGAGAAGCCATCCCCAGCAATCTGTTCTTGGAACACATTCATACACCTTCAGTTCAAGAAGATCTCTTCACTGAAGAGCCCCCGCAGCCGAAGAGTGCCACCGATCTGACTAAAATCGAGGTTCCAGCCATAGTCGATTTGATTATGGAGGTTTTGATCATCACCCCCGATTGGACAGTACCATATATCGCATACATTCTTAGAAGGGAACTCCTAGAAGATGAAGAAGAGGCTCGACAAATCGTTCGTCGATCTAAAGCCTTTACTATGATAAGAGGACAGTTGTTCAGAGAAAGTGTGACTGGAGTTTGCCAGAAATGCATAACACTTGAAGAAGGTCGAGTGATCCTCAATGACATCCACTCGGGGACCTGTGGTCACCATGCGTCCTCTCGGACCATTGTGGCCAAAGTATACCGAGCGGGATTTTACTGGCCACGGGCAAATGAGATGGCACAAGAAATAGTGGAAAAATGTGAAGGTTGCCAGTTTTACTCCAACATGTCTCAAAAGCCTGCGTCGGCCTTGAAGACCATTCCACTCGTTTGGCCTTTTGCTGTTTGGGGATTGGATATGGTTGGACCTTTGAGGACTGGTAGGAGTGGATTCACTCATGTGCTTGTAGCACTCGACAAGTTCACCAAGTGGATTGAAGCCAAGCCTATCAAGAACCTTGATTCCAGTACTGCTGTCAGCTTCATCAGAGAGTTAACATTCAAATATGGTGTTCCACACAGCATCATCACTGACAATGGATCAAACTTCGATTCTGATGAGTTCAGAACTTTCTGTGCTTCACAAGGTACTCGAGTCGACTATGCCTCAGTTGCCCACCCCTAGTCGAATGGGCAAGCTGAAAGAGCAAATAGATTGATTCTAAAAGGACTGAAACCCCGACTGATGCGTGACCTCAAACACGCAGTAGGAGCCTGGGTCGATGAACTTCCATCAGTATTGTGGGGATTGAGGAGAACTCCCAATTGGTCGACTGGCAGAACCCCATTATTCTTGGTTTATGGAGCCAAAGCTGTACTTCCGAGTGACTTGCTCCACAATGCACCCTGAGTCGAGCTTTTCTCAGAGGAAGAAGCAGAACAAGCACGACAAGATGCAGTTGATCTCCTGGAATAAGAAATAGAGATGGCCTTGATCCGATCAACCATCTATCAGCAAGACCTGTGTTAATTCCATGCCAGAAATGTGAGGGGTCGAGCATTTCAAGAGGGATACTTCGTTCTCCGAGTGGATCAGCAGAAACCACACAAGCTTGCTCCCTCTTGGGAAGGCCCCTTCATTGTCACCAGATTGCTCCACAATGGAGCGTACCACCTCTACGACGTCGAGCACAAGAAAGACGAGCCGCGTGCTTGGAATACGAAGCTACTCCGCCCTTTTATACTTAAGCACTCAGTCTGTTGAGATATAATAAGAAGCACCTTTGTAGTTTGTTTATCAAAGACAAGAGTTTTTATAGTCTTTTGAAAATGATTGTCGATTGCTTACGTTTGTTTCTGAAATCCCCTAGTGGGTGGCTTAGCTGTGAATCCGTTTCGCCTAAGTTTAAAAAATCCTACTAAGTGATGAGCAAGTCTCTCACTCGGGAGCTTAGCTGCAGTCCAGTACTCGCCTAAGTTGAAAAAATCCTACCGAGTGGTGACCAAGCCTCTCACTCGGGGGCTTAGCTGCAGTCTAGTACTCACCTAAGTCGGAAACATCCTACCGAGTGGTGAGCAAGCCTCTCACTCGGGGGCTTAGCTGCAGTCTAGTACTTGCCTAAGTCGAAAACATCCTACCGAGTGGTGAGCAAGCCTCTCACTCGGGGGCTTAGCTGCAGTCCAGTACTCCCCTAAGTTGAAAAAATCCTACC
>NC_041392.1:516520575-516577014 GCF_002162155.2 Triticum dicoccoides | reverse complement strand
CTCCATCCCTATCCGCAAGGATGACGAGGTACAGGTCGACTGCAATCCTCTCCATGGAGCTGCACCCTAAGTACAATGTGTGCTCCATCCCTATCCACAAGGACGAGGAGGTGCAGGTCGACTGCAAACCTCTCCTCAGAGTTGCGCCACAAGTACAATGTGCGCTACATCCCTATCTGCAAGGACGATGAGGTGCAGGTCGACTGCAAACCTCTCCTCAGAGCTATGCCACAAGTACAATGTCCGCTCCATCCCTATCCGCAAGGATGACGAGGCGCAGGTCGACTAAGATATCTCCCTCAGAGTTACATCTCAAAGAATATTCCGAGTAAAGAACAAGTTCCACTCGAAGGCAAACGCAAACACATGCAGAGGATAAACCAAGATCATATAAATTCTCAAGAGTTTTCGGACGAAGATAAAAATACTCGGGTGTCAGGCCCGAAGGAGTTTAACAGTTACAAAAACCACTCGACATTCCGAGGCAAATTTAAAGCAAGTTTAAGTATCAAGTTTGTTCACTCGGCAGGAGGAGGACTTGCAGGCTCAACAAACTCGTCCAAATCAATCCCGTCAGCAATCCGAGTGGCAGCAGCAATGAAAGTCTCCATGAAGGACTGGAAGTCGTGCCCTTTTGTGTTGGCGACCTTGATCACCGCCATCTTCTCTTCTCGAGCTTCTCTGTAGTGGACCCTGACCAGTGACAGAGCCACATCAGCACCGCATCGGGCAGACGAATTCTTCCATCCCTGCACTCGACCAAGGACCTCATTGAGTCGAGCCATCAGAGACTTGAGATCATTCGGAAGCGTTGCCCTTGGCTAGAGCGATGAGTCGATGCGTGAAACTGCAACCTTCAGACAGGCAAGATAACTTGTAACACTGGCGACGCGGGATTCCAGTCGAAGCACATTCATGGTAGCCTCGTTGCCGACTAGAGAAAGGATAGGATCCAAGCCCGTCTCGATCCGTCCAATCTCCTCTTCAAAGTTTTGGCAAAATTCTGCAGAGTCAAGGAGTTAATGAGTCGACTGGTCTGGTCAAACTTGCAAACAGTAAAACAGTCGGGTAAAAAAGGGGTACCTTCAAGCATAAGAAAGAGTTTCTTGGCGAGAGCTTTCAGATAAGCCTCCAGATCATTCCTCCTACGAGTCATGCTTTCCAGCTGGTCGTTCAGAGCCACTTTATCTTTTTTCAGACGAGTCGCCTCTCGATTGGATTCAGTGAGAGACGACTTCAGCTTGTTGATTTCTTCCTCCAGCGCTCCGACCGAAGCCAGTTTCTGGTCAGCAAGGGCAATCTTCTCCTAAGCTTCCTTCTGCGCAGCTGCAAGGTCCAAGTCCTTCTTCTCCAGGGCCAGCCTCATTTTCTCTGCAAAATAAACATTTAGATCAAACAAAAGAATGAAGAGATAACTTGAAGGATGGTCAAGATAAGCAGTCGACAGGCCGTTACCTTCCGTACCAGCTTGAGCCTTCTTCAAGTTTTGCTGAGTCAACTCCAGGTCAAGGTTGAGTTGCCTTTGCTTTTCCTAAAATTTGGCAAACTCGGAGATAAGCGAACAATATTTCTACAGTGAGTAAAAGACATATCAATCGACAAGATCAAAGATTATCTACTTCCGAGTGAATAAAACTTCAAACTACTCAGACCTCAACCGACTGCCAGCAGTCGACTGCGGTCTCTGGGACTACACCCAGTGGGTGCACTTAGCGTGCCCCCACTGGTTTGGATTCCACTTGGTAGGTCCACCCAGCCTGAGTAAAAAAACAAGTGCTCAGACCCCAACTGACTGCCAGCAGTCGACTGCGGTCTCGGGGAATACACCCAGTGGGTGCACTTGGCGTGCCCCCACTGGTTCGGATTCCACTTGACTACACCCAGTGGGTGTACAATCTCGAAGTGCAAGACAATGAAAGATTGTGCAAAGGAAAATATTTGGATATTATATCCTAAAAGAACAAGTTCAGTCGGAAGTTTACTTACCTGGACATTGGCTCGAAGAGCCGCGCTGGCGTCATAAGCAGCCTGACTGCTTTCGTGCACCACCTTCACCCGTTCCATCATTATGCCAGCCTGAAGAATAGCCTCCGCAGCGGCGTCCGACTGGCTTTCTGGAACATGATGAGTGGCAAAGAAGGGGACGGACGGTCCAGACGCAGCGGCTTGGAGATCTGAGGCATGAAGTTGTATGGTTGAAACAAGCTCTGGAGCAGTCGAGATGCAGGACGCGCACTCGACACTGGGTCAGCAAAGGTTATAGAAACCTTACTCGCATCTTCGAGCCGTTGAACTACCCGCTCCACCACCGGCTCCGACTGGGATGTCTTGCTAGCTGTTGTCTTCTTCTTCCTGGGCCTTAGCGGCACGTCCTCGTCATCATACGGAAGCTCAATGACATTGGGAGGGGCTGCAAAGAAATCAACCGACCCCAGATGAGTCACCAGAATTTAATTGACCGAATAATCGAAAATAAGATCACGAGGATTGTACCCGGGTTGGAGGTGACCACATCTTCCATGTCCTCATCTTCACACTGACGGGTGGAAGTCCTAGAAGTAGCAGCACTACAAATTTCAGAATTCAGTCGGTCATGTTTGACGAAATGAGTCGACTCAAATCCAGATTCATACTAAAACAAGAAATCAAGTCCAACTAATACCCGGAAGCAATGGGTATGGCCACTTTGATCTTCGGCAAGGCCTTTGGCGGTTTGGACGGCGTAGCTTTCGGTTGCTTCGACGCCTTTTCAGTCGGTGCTGGAGAAGACGTTCGAGGACACGTCGATGACTGCCCAGTTTGCGCGGTCGCTTTGCCGCGGGCACTTGCTGGATCATGAGAAAGCTTGGATCATTTTTTTCCTACGAGGAGGAGAGTCGACCTCTTCTTCATCACTCGGGTCATCGCTGTCCTCATCCTCTTCGTCGTCAGAGTGCCACTCGCCGCTGTCACCTCCACTCGCTTCTCCCTCTGGGTCCTGCTCCTGCTCCCCGTTGGGCATCGAGTACATCTTAGTCAGGGCCTAGAAGACAACAACCAAGATAGGAGACAGTCAGATGACAGCAAACAGCTACTTGATAAATCAAGAAAACACTCGACCATGTGGAGTCATACCTTGTCGGCCTCGTATGAGTTGTTGAGTGGAGGAATCCTCCGGGATCCCCTGGGGTTGTCTTTGTTGCCAGTAATACTCTTCAGCCACCCTTCCAACGTAGCATCGTCGACTTCCTCTGGATGGATCCGAGTGGTGTCGTCGGTGCCTGAGTACATCCACATCGGATGGTCACGAGCTTGAAGTGGTTGGATGCGTCGCCTGAGGAAGACCTCCAGCAGATCCATACCGGTTACCCCATCACGGACAAGTTGAACTACTCGCTCAACCAATACTTTCACTTGCGCCTTCTCCTCTGGGATCACTTTCAAAGCAGATGGGCTTCTCCACTCGGGCCATGGAAAAGGGGGGAAGTCCAGTCGACTGACCCAGAGTTGGCTAGTCCTTGCAGTAGAACCAGGTCGACTGCCACCCCCGGACCGACTCAGGAAGGATCATGGCTGGGAAAGTACTTTTACTCCTCATCTGAATCCCAAGACCCCCGCATATCTAAATCACTTGCGTCCTCTCATCACTCGGGTTGGCCTTCCTGACCGACTGAGAACGTCATGTGAATATGTGCTTGAAGAGCCCCCAGTGTGGCCGACAGCCTAGGAAGCTCTCACACATGGACACAAAAGCATCAAGGTACACAATGGTGTTCGGGGTAAAGTGGTGGAGTTTCGCCCCAAAGAAGTTCAAGAAACCTCGAAAGAAAGGGTGGGATGCAAGGAAAACCCGCAGTCGACGTGAGTAGCAAGGATAACACGCTCATCCTCCTGTGGCTGCGGCTCGGTCTCGTTCCCCGGGAGTCGCGCTGATTCGTGGGGGATCAGTCCCCCCTCGACCAGGTCGTCGATGTCGTCCTGGCGGATCGTCGAGCGAATCTAGTCGCCCTGGATCCAGCCCGGCGGTAGGCCGACGCTCAAAGAAGATCCACCCGGCCGGACTTCTTCCCCTTCGCCTTCGCTGTCGCCTTCTTCATGCGCTCCAATGCCACCGTCTTCTCCTTCCCCATCGCGGCGAGCAGAGAGCTCGAACGGGGCGGTGGCGCTGGAGCAGGAGCAGATGCAATGGAGAAAACTAAGAGGGAAAGAGAAGAACGAAGACGCACTGTTCAAAGAAAACCCCGGCCCAACGCCTTATATGGGGCTGCTTCCGAGTGGCTAACCTGTGGGTCCGGACGACCCAATCAAATCCCGCAAGTCACGCACGAGGTACGTGGCGAAAAAGGTGGCGCGGTGGTCGAGGCGGCCTCACCTAATCCCTTCCGATTACTGCGGCCTCCCCCGTCCTGCGCGCTTCCCCAAAATCCAAATCCCACGATATCCTCATGCAGCAGGGCAATCTGTCAGACGGAATATCTTCTCCATATCAGTACTCAAGACATCACAGTAAAGTTCACTCGGCAGATTCAAGAATGGATCAAGGCAACTGAAAAGGAGTTGAAATCATTATGGTTGTTCGCTTTGTCACGATAAGTCACTACCAGAGCACAAAAATTGAATCGGAGGAATTCTGAACTCCTTCTCCACTCAAGCCCCGAACCATTCGGGGGCTAATGATAAAACTTTGTACCTAGGGTAGGGTCATAGGCCTGACCTAGACTTCCTCCCCAAGGACATCACCCTAAAGCTAGCAACATTCAAAGGGTACCATCATCCACTCGACCAGAGACATTACACTCGGAAGAATCAATGTCACTTGATAACCCACAAGTATAGCGGATCAATTGTAGCCTCTTCGATAAGTAAGAGTGTCAAACCCAACGAGGAGCTAAAGGTAGAAAAAATATTCCCTCAAGTTCTATCGACCAACGATACAACTCTACGCACACTCAACGTTCGCTTTACCAGAAACAAATATGAAACTAGAAGTACTTTGTAGGTGTTGTTGGATAGGTATGCAAGATAATAAAGAGAAAGTAAATATAAAGTAGGGGCTGTTTAGATGAAGACACAACTAAATTAGTTTTAGTAAAGAGCTTTTGTCAACAAGAAGGTTATTTGTCCCTAGGCAATTGATAACTAGACCGGTAATCATTATTGCAATTTTATTTGAGGGAGAAGCATAAGCTAACATACTTTCTCTACTTGGATCATATGCACTTATGATTGGAACTCTAGCAAGCATCCGCAACTACTAAAGATTCATTAAGGTAAAACCCAACCATAGCATTAAAGCATCAAGTCCCCTTTATCCCATACGCAAATAACCTACTTACTCGGGTCTGTGCTTCTGTCACTCACGCCACCCACCATAAGCAAATCATAAACATATTGCAAACCCTACAGTGGGAATCCCTCACGCTTGCACGACACGGAGAGCACCATAGTACAGCACCAATAATAAAACATACAACTCAAACCAATCACGATCATCAAATAGCCATTAGAACAAAACCGATCTACTCAAACATCATAGGATAGCCATAAATCATTGGGAAATAATATATAGCATTGAGCACCATGTTTAAGTAGAGATTACAGCAGGTAAGAGAGAGGTTACTAAAGGAAATATGCCCTAGAGGCAATAATAAAGTTATTATTTATTTCCTTATATCATGATAAATGTTTATTATTCATGCTAGAATTGTATTAACCGGAAACATAATACATGTGTGAATACATAGACAAATAGAGTGTCACTAGTATGCCTCTACTTGACTAGCTCGTTGATCAAAGATGGTTATGTTTCCTAACCATAGACATGAGTTGTCATTTGATTAACGAGATCACATCATTAGGAGAATGATGTGATTGACTTGACCCATTCCGTTAGCATAGCACTTGATCGTTTAGTATGTTGTTGTTGCTTTCTTCATGACTTATACATGTTCCTATGACTATGAGATTATGCAACTCCCATTTGCCGGAGGAACACTTTGTGTGCTACCAAACATCACAACGTAACTGGGTGATTATAAAGGAGCTCTACAGGTGTCTCCAAAGGTACATGTTGGGTTGGCGTATTTCGAGATTAGGATTTGTCACTCCGATTGTCAGAGAGGTATCTCTGGGCCCTCCCGGTAATGCACATCACATAAGCCTTGCAAGCATTACAACTAATGAGTTAGTTGCGAGATGATGTATTACGAAACGGTTAAAGAGACTTGCCGGTAATGAGATTGAACTAGGTATTGAGATACCGACGATCGAATCTCGGGCAAGTAACATACCGATGACAAAGGGAACAAAGTATGTTGTTATGCGGTCTGACCGATAAAGATCTTCGTAGAATATGTGGGAGCCAATATGAGCATCCAGGTTCCGCTATTGGTTATTGACCGGAGACATGTCTCGGTCATGTCTACATTGTTCTCGAACCCGTAGGGTCCGCACGCTTAATGTTACGATGACAGTTTCATTATGAGTTTATATATTTTGATGTACCGAAGTTTGTTCGGAGTCCCGGATATGATCACGGACATGACGAGGAGTCCCGAAATGGTCGAGACATAAAGATTGATATATTGGACGGCTATATTCGGACACCGGAAGTGTTCCGGGTGATTTCGGAGAAAACCGGAGTGTCGGAGGGTTACCAGAACCCCCCCGGGAGAAGTAATGGGCCTTATGGGCCCTAGTGGAGAGAGAGAGGGGCGGCCAGGGTGGGCCGCGTGCCCCCTCCCCCTCTGGTCCGAATTGGACTAGGAGAGGGGGGACGGCGCCCCCCCCTTCCTTCTCCCTCTCCCCCTTCCTTTCCCCCTCCTAGTAGGAGTAGGAAAGAGGGGAGTCCTACTCCTACTAGGAGGAGGACTCCTCCTCCTTGGCGCGCCCAAGGGCCGGCCGGCCTCCCCCCTTGCTCCTTTATATACGGGGGCAAGGGGGCACCTCTAGACACACAGGTTGATCTTCAAGATCGTTCTCTTAGCCGTGTGTGGTGCCCCCTCCACCATAGTCCTTGATAATATTGTAGTGGTGCTTAGGCGAAGCCCTGCGACAGTAGATCATCAAGATCGTCACCACGCCATCGTGCTGACAGAACTCTTCCCCGACACTTTGCTGGATCAAAGTCCGGGGATCGTCATCGAGCTGAACGTGTGCTAGAACTCGGAGGTGCCGTAGTTTCGGTGCTTGATCGGTCGGGCCGTGAAGACGTATGACTACATCAACCGCGTTGTCATAACGCTTCCGCTGTCGGTCTACGAGGGTACGTAGACTACAATCTCCCCTCTCGTTGCAATGCATCACCATGATATTGTGTGTGCGTAGGAATTTTTTTGAAATTACTATGTTCCCCAACAGTTACACCACTGCATAGAGGGGGGAAGAGTTGGTGATGATGGTGGTGAAGTTGTTGGTGAAGATCGCAGTGATGATGATGGCCCCGGGTGGCACACCGGTGCCACCGGAAGTGAGGGGGAGAGAGCCCCCCTCCTTCTTCTTCCTTGACCTCCTCCCTAGATGGGAGAAGGGTTTCCCCTCTAGTCCATGGCCTCCATGGCGTGGGAGGGGCGAGAGCCCCTCCGAGATTGGATCTATCTCTCTGTCTCTCTCTGTTTCTGCGTTCTCTCTGGCTCTGTTTCACTGTTTCGTATATATATATGGAGATCCATAACTCCGATTGTCCTGAAACCTTTGCCGTGATTTTTTTCCAAATATTAGCTTTCTTGAGGCAAAAGAAGAGCGTCAACCGCCTTACGGTGGGCTCACGAGGGTAGGGGCGCCCCCCTTGCCTCGTGACCACCTCGGGCACTGGTTCGCGTTGATTTTCCTTCCGAATTTTCCATATTTTGCAAAAATAAGCTCCGTCCGTTTTTATCCCGTTTGGACTCCGTTTGATATGGATATTCTGCGAAACTAAAAACATGCAACAGACAGGAACTGGCACTGGGCACTGGATCAATATGTTAGTCCCAAAAATAATATAAAAAGTTGCCAAAAAGTATATGAAAGTTGAATAATATTGGCGTGGAATAATCAAAAATTATAGATACGATGGAGACGTATCAGCATCCCCAAGCTTAATTCCTGCTCGTCCTCGAGTAGGTAAATGACAAAAAGATAATTTTTGATGTGGAATGCTACCTAGCATAATCTTGATCATATGTCTAATCATGGCATGAATATTAAGATAGGAGTGATTCAAAGCAATAATCTATCCTTTGACATAAAAATAATATACTTCAAGCATACCAACCAAGCAATTATGTCTTATTGAAATAACATAGCCAAAGAAAGCTCATCCCTATAAAATCATATAGTCTGGCTATGCTCCATCTTCACCACACAAAGCATTCACATCATACACAACCCCGATGACAAGCCAAGCAATTGTTTCATACTTTTGACGTTCTCAAACCTTTTCAACTTTCACGCAATACATGAGCGTGAGCCATGGACATAGCACTATAGGTGGAATAGAATGGTGGTTGTGGAGAAGACAAAAAGGAGAAGATAGTCTCACATCAACTAGGCGTATCAATGGGCTATGGAGATGCCCATCAATAGATATAAATGTGAGTGAGTAGGGACTGCCATGCAATTGATGCACTAGAGTTATAAGTGTATGAAAGCTCTAACTGAAACTAAGTGGGTGTGCATCCAACTTGCTTTCTCATGAAGACCTCGGGCATTTGACGAATCCCATCATCGGAATGTACAAGCCAAGTTCTATAATGAAAATTCCCACTAGTATATGAAAGTGATAACTCAAGAGACTCTCTATATGAAGAACATGGTGCTAATTTGAAGCACAAGTGCGGAAAAAGGATAGTAGCATTGTCACTTTTAATTTTTTTTATTTTTTTATTTGGCCTTCCTTTTTTTATGGCCTTTCTCTTTTTCTTTTTTTGGGACAATGCTCTATTGAATGATGATCATCACACTTATATTTACTTACAACTCAATATTACAACTCGATACTAGAACAAAGATATGACTCTATATGAATGCCTCCGGCGGTGTACCGGGATGTGCAATGATCTAGCGTAGCAATGACATCAAAAAATGGACAAGCCATGAAAACATCATGCTAGCTATCTTACGATCATGCAAAGCAATATGACAATGATGCTCAAGTCATGTATATGATGATGATGGAAGTTGCATGGCAATATATCTTGGAATGGCTATGGAAATGGCATGATAGGTAGGTATGGTGGCTGTTTTGAGGAAGGTATATGGTGGGTTTATGGTACCGACAAAAGTTGTGCGGTACTAGAGAGGCTAGCAATGGTGGAAGGGTGAGAGTGCGTATAATCCATGGACTCAACATTAGTCATAAAGAACTCACATACTTATTGCAAAAATCTATTAGTCATCGAAACAAAGTACTACGCGCATGCTCCTAGGGGGATAGATTGGTAGGAAAAGACCATCGCTTGTCCCCGACCGCCACTCATAAGGAAGACAATCAATAAACACCTCATGCTCTGACTTTGTTACATAACGGTTCACCATACGTGCATGCTACGGGACTTGCAAACCTCAATACAAGTATTTCTCAATTTCACAATTACTCGACTAGCATGACTCTAATATCACCACCTTTATATCGCAAAACTATGGCAAGGAATCAAACATATCATATTCAGCGATCTACAAGTTTATATAGGATTTTATGACTAACCATGTGAATGACCAGTTCCTGTCATCTCTCTAAATAGATATAAGTGAAGCAAGAGAGTTTAATTCTTTATACAAAAGATATGCCCACGCTCTAACAAGTATAAGTGAAGCAAAAGAGCATTCTACAAATGGCGGTTGTATATGTAAAGAGAAACAAGCAATCCAAGCTTCAAATGATATAAGTGAAGCACATGAAGCATTCTATAAAGCCATACTCAAAAGATATAAGTGAATTGCAATGAGCATTCTATAAATCAACCAAGGACTATCTCATACCAGCATGGTGCATAAAAATAAAAAGAAAAACCTACATGTAAAAGACGCTCCAAGACTTGCACATATTGCATGAACGAAACGAGTCCGAAAACATACCGATATTTGTTGAAGAAAGAGGGGATGCCTCCCCAGCATCCCCAAGCTTAGACGCTTGAGTCTCTTTGAATATTTACTTGGGGTGCCTCGGGCATCCCCAAGCTTGAGCTCTTGCCTCTCTTCCTTCTTCTCACATCGAGACCTTCTCAATCATCGAACACTTCATCCACACAAAACTTCAACAGAAAACTCGGTAAGATCCATTAGTATAATAAAGCAAATCACTACTCTAAGTACTGTTGCAAACCAATTCATATTTTGTTTTTGCATTGTGTCTACTGTAATATAACTTTTTCATGGCTTAATCCACTGATATAAATTGATAGTTTCATAAAAACAAGCAAACTATGCATCAAAAACAGAATCTGTCTAAAACAGAACAGTCTGTAGCAATCTGAACATTCACCATACTTCTGATACTTGAAAAATTCTACCAAAACTAGGAAAAATAAAAAATTTGTATAGGAATACAGTGCAAAAATAATCAGAACCATTCGACGTTCCAGCTTAAAATGTAAAATCGCGCGCTACAGCCAAAGTTTCTGTCCTGCACCGTACAAACTATCAAGCAAATGTAAACATCCTAAAGGCAAACCTTGGCACATTATTTTTATAATACAATGGAACTGTACAAGGGGATAATTATTTTTGTTGAAAGGTTTCTGTAATTAAGATTCACAAAGTTCCCATGGGCATGAACAAAGTTCAAGGACGTCCCCCACTTTCACAATGCTCGTCTCTCTCACTTTCACTTTTATTTTAGAAAAAGTTTTGGGTTCCCCTCTTTATTTTTGTTGTTTTTTAACTATATGAAAGCACTCAACAGAAATAAATGACTCTCTAAAACTTCCGGGTTGTCTCCCTGGCAGCGCTTTCTTTAAAGCCATTAAGCTAGGCATATAGTGCTCGAGTAGTGAATCCACCCGGATCCCAAGGTATATCAAAGTCAATTTTAATTAACAATGATTTGTAATTTAGTAGTGAGCACAAAGTAAAATATATAATGTAACAACGAAGTCTAACTCTCTTCCTATGCATCGGCATGTCATAAAAGAACAATTCATGCACACAAAGTGAAGGCCAATGCATATTATAAACAGTTTCTTGCAATTTTATCGTATTGGAAACATAGAGAGGTGGAGATATAGTTCATCTCTCATAATAATTGCAAGTAGGAGCAGCAAGCACATACATATTATATTCATCAAAATCATCATGTGTAGTAGTAAAAGGCAACCCATCAATATAATCCTTAATAAGTGCAAACTTCTCTGATATAGTGTAGTCGGGAGAATTCAAAAAGATAATAGGACTATCATGTGTGAGTGCAATAGTAACAATTTCATGTTTAACATAAGGAACTATAGCAAGTTCATCTCCATAAGCATAATTCATATTGGCATCTTGGCCACAAGCATCATCAAAAAGGGATATTTCAAGAGAATCAAAGGGATTATAACAATCATCGTAGCAATCATCCTTCGGTAAGCACGAAGGGAAATTAAAAAATGTATGAGTTGAAGAGTTACTCTCATTAGAAGGTGGGCACGTGTAGCTAATCCGCTCTTCCTCCTTTTGTTCTTCGCTCTCATCATCATATTTTTCATCCAATGAGCTCATAGTTTCATCAATTTCTTCTTCCATAGACTCCTGCAAAATATTAGTCTCTTCTTGGACAGCGGAGTAGTACTCAATATATGGTTCAACATAGGCATTAGAAGCATAATTATCATAGCAATATTTAAATATGGCAAAATTTTCAGATTTGTGAAGAGTAGCATCATACTTTTCAATGAAAGAAGCAATTTCAAAAGCACCCTTAAAAGCAACAAATTCTTCAATTTGTTGAACATCATAGTAATTATAAACACCCTTAGCATAAGAAGATAAGATTCCATTATCAATAAACTCACATTGGTAGGGAAGGTGTTTCTTAGGGTTTTCAGAACAACAAGTAAAATCATATATTTCACATAAATTCCAAGCATAGCATTGTAAACGTTGAATTTGACCCCATAATAGTTTCCCTTTTTTAGATATACGGCGTCACACATAACAAGCATGCTCATCTAAGGATTTGCCCTCAACTAAACTAGTTGGGGTTTCAGCACGAGCACATAGGGATCAAAGATGATCCAAGTAATAAGCTTCAGCAATGTGATAGATTTTGATTGGTTCTTCAACCATTGGTTCAGTAGGTACAACTAATTTTTTGGTATTTTGCGTTTCCTACCCATAACTAAAGATAGGAAACAACTAAGAACAGCAAATTTTTTTTACTTAGTGATAAAGCAAACAAGCACACATGAGAATATTCACCCCACGCTATTGCTCCCCGGCAACGGCGCCAGAAAAAGGTCTTGATAACCCACAAGTATAGGGGGTCAATTGTAGCCTCTTTCGATAAGTAAGAGTGTCAAACCCAATGAGGAGCTAAAGGTAGAACAAATATTCCCTCAAGTTCTATCGACCACCGATACAACTCTACACACACTTGACGTTCGCTTTACCGGAAACAAATATGAAACTAGAAGTACTTTGTAGGTGTTGTTGGATAGGTATGCAAGATAATAAAGAGCAAGTAAATATAAAGTAGGGGCTGTTTAGATGAAGACACAACTAAATTAGTTTTAGTAAAGAGCTTTTGTCAACAAGAAGGTTATTTGTCCCTAGGCAATCGATAACTAGACCGGTAATCATTATTGCAATTTTATTTGAGGGAGAGGCCTAAGCTAACATACTTTCTCTACTTGGATCATATGCACTTATGATTGGAACTCTAGCAAGCATCCGCAACTACTAAAGATTCATTAAGGTAAAACCCAACCATAGCATTAAAGCATCAAGTCCCCTTTATCCCATACGCAAACAACCTACTTACTCGGGTATGTGCTTCTGTCACTCACGCCACCCACCATAAGCAAATCATAAACATATTGCAAACCCTACAGCGGGAATCCCTCACGCTTGCGCGACACGGAGAGCACCATAGGACAGCACCAATAATAAAACATACAACTCAAACCAATCACGATCATCAAATAGCCATTAGGACAAAACAGATCTACTCAAACATCATAGGATAGCCATACATCATTGGGAAATAATATATAGCATTGAGCACCATGTTTAAGTAGAGATTACAGCAGGTAAGAGAGAGGTTACACCTCTGCATAGAGGGGGGAAGAGTTGGTGATGATGGCGGTGAAGTTGTTGGTGAAGATCGTGGTGACGATGATGGCCCCCGGTGGCACTCCGGTGCCACTAGAAGCGAGGGGGAGAGAGCCCCCCTCCTTCTTCTTCTTCCTTGACCTCCTCCCTAGATGGGAGAAGGGTTTCCCCTCTGGTCCATGGCCTCCATGGCGTGGGAGGGGCGAGAGCCCCTCCGAGATTGGATCTATCTCTCTGTCTCTCTCTGTTTCTGCGTTCTCTCTGGCTCTATTTCACCGTTTCGTATATATATGGAGATCCGTAACTCCGATTGGCCTGAAATCTTCGCCGTGTTTTTTTCCAAATATTAGCTTTCTTGAGGCAAAAGAAGAGCGTCAACCGCCTTACGGTGGGCTCACGAGGGTAGGGGCGTGCCCTAGGGGGGGGGGCGCCCCTTGCCTCGTGACCACCTCGGGCACTGGTTCGCGTTGATTTTCCTTTCGAATTTTCCATATTTTGCAAAAATAAGCTCCGTCCATTTTTACCCCGTTTGGACTCCGTTTGATATGGATATTCTGCAAAACCAAAAACATGCAACAGACAGGAACTGACACTGGGCACTGGATCAATATGTTAGTCCCAAAAATAATATAAAAAGTTGCCAAAAAGTATATGAAAGTTGAATAATATTGGCATGGAACAATCAAAAATTATAGATACGACGGAGACCTATCATCACTCGACTGTCACAGAAATCACTCGGCAAACAGAAGTTCTGAAGCCACTCTACACAGCAATGGTCGTGCATTTACTCATAGACTTAACTATCATTTATAGCACTTTAATACGGACGTTACTTGTAACGCTTCTTCTTTATGTACATTGAACCCCGCATAACGGAGGGGAGCTGGGGTCTTGGCGCACTCTATATAAGCCACCCCCTCCTCTAGAACAGGGGTTCGCATCTTTTGTAAACACACACACACACACAATCTAGTCGACCGCCTCAGGGCACCGAGACGTAGGGCTATTACATCCTCCGAGAAGGGCCTGAACTCGTAAACTCGTGTGTACAACTACTCCATAGCTAGGATCTTGCCTCTTCATACCTACCCCCCATTCTACTGTCAGTCTTAGATCCACGACAGCGGCTCCGGCGAGATCCACGGCGGCGGCGCGACGCGGGGTGGCGGGGCAGCGAGCGGCGGGTGGCCCGGTGGCGCGAGGCGGCGGGGTTGCGGTGGCGTGGGCAAGGGCAGGCGGCGGCGCAAGCGGCTTGGGGCTCCAGGGGGGCCGGGTAGAGTATATAAAGTGGGGGGGAGACGAACCTCGGGAGGCATCCCGAGTCGGCATGAGGCGGCAGCGGCGTTCCCTGGCCAGACTCCTCCCGGAGTCGGTCAAGACGCTGGTGGCGGGCTGGGCCGCGGCTGTGGTCGGGCCTCCAGCCGGCCCAGTCGCAGGGGGGAAAGTTTTTTTAAACAGATTCTGTCGAAAAAAATCCTAATAAATAAAAAAATTCTAAAAATGCCAAAAACAATTTGCATCGTCTAAATAGAATATTTAGAACAAAGTGAACATTTTCTTGGCCTCAAATGCAATTTTTGAAAAATGCATATTTTTCTAATTCAAATAAAATAGCAATAAAATCCAAATAAAGTTATTTATTTGATTTTAACATTTTTCCTCTAGTATTTCATTTATTTTGGAGAAGTCATATTATCTCCTCTCATATATTTTAATATGAAATATTTTCAAAGGGAAAAATAATTAAAACCAAAAACGATCCTTGTTTCGATATTTGAGAAAATTCAAATATGAAAACGGTGAAATCCCCAACTCTCTCCGTGGGTCCTTGAGTTGCTTAGAATTTCAAGGACCGCAAAGCAAAATGCAATAAAATATGATATGCATATGATGACCTATGTATAATATTCCAAATTGGAAATTTGGGATGTTACAAACCTACCCCTTAAGGTGAATCTCGCCCTCGAGATTCGGGTTGGCTAGAAAATAGGTGTGGTTGGTCTTTCCGTAGATCATCCTCTCGTTCCCAGGTGGATTCATCCTCGGTATGGTGGCTCCACTGAACTTTGCAAAACTTGATAACCTTACTGCGTGTGACTCGGCTGGCAAACTCGAGAATCTTGACTGGTTTCTCCTCATAGGTCAGATCACTATCCAACTAAATTGCTTCCTCGGGAACTGTGTCTCTCAGAGGGATATCGGCCATCTCTATGTGGCACTTCTTCAACTGGGAAACGTGAAACACATCATGAACTCCTGACAGACCTTCGGGTAACTCCAACTTGTAGGCTACTTCTCCCATACGTTCCAAAACTCGGTATGGTCCTACAAATATTGGGTCTAACTTCCCCTTAACTCCAAAATGTTTTACTCCTCGCATAGGTGACACACGAAGATATGCTCTGTCTCCGACTTCATAGACTACCTCCTTGCGTTTTTAGTCTGCATAACTCTTCTGTGTGGACTAATCTACCTTCAGTCTATCTTGAATCAGCTTAACCTTCTCTTCTGACTCTTTGATTAAATATGTTCCAAACTACTAATGGTCTCCAACTTCATCCCACATCAACGGTGTCCTGCACCTCCGTCCATATAAATCTTCAAAAGGTGCCATCTTCAAACTGGCATGGTAGCTATTGTTGTATGAGAACTCCGCGTAAGGCAAATTGTCATCCCAGCTAGATCCATAATCTAGCTCACAAGCTCTCAACATATTCTCCAGAATCTGATTGACTCTCTCGGTCTGTCCATCTGTCTATGGATGAAAAGCTGTACTGAACTCTAGCCTGGTGCCCAAGGTCTGGTGTAGCTGGTGCCAAAACTTTGAAGTGAACTGTGTTCCTCTATCTGATACAATGGTTCTCGGAACTCTATGCAGACATATGATCCTGGTCATATATATCTTGGCCAACTTCGCACTTGTATAGGTGGTTTTCACTGGGATAAAGTGAGCCACTTTGGTCAAACGATCCACCACTACCCAAATAGAATCGTATCCCGATCGGGTTCTGGGCAATCTGGTGATGAAATCCATGCCAAGCTTGTCCCACTTCCATTCGGGAATCGACATAGGTTGCAGTAATCTTGTTGACTTCTGATGTTCTGCCTTCACTCTCTGACATACATCACATACGGCTACATACTCGGCAATATCCTTCTTCATACCATTCCACCAGAAACGCTCCTTCAAATCCACATACATCTTGGTGTTTCTGGGGTGTATCGAGTATGGCGAGTCATGAGCTTCCTGAAGTATCAACTTCCTGATCTCTGCATTATTGGGTACATAAACACGGTCCTCAAACCATAAAGTGTCGTGCTCATCCTCACGAAAACCCTTGGCTTTTCCTTTGCTCATTTTCTCCTTTATCTCGGCAATTTCTTTGTCATCGTTATGAGCTTCTCGAATCTTTCCCAATAATGTCGACTGAACCTCCAATGCTGCAACAAAACCTCTAGGGACTATCTCCAAACGAAGCTCCCTGAGATCTTTGGTTAACTCCTTTGGAAATCCTCCACTTCCGACGGTATTGGCATAACTCTTCCGGCTCAAGGCGTCTGCTACGACATTAGCCTTGCCTGGATGATAGTGCAACTTCATATCATAATCATTTATGAGCTCTAGCCATCTCCTTTGCCTGAGATTTAGCTCCTTCTGGGTGAAAATGTACTTCAAACTCTTATGATCCGTGTACACATCACAATGATTCCCAATAAGAAAATGTCTCCAGGTCTTGAGTGCATGAACTACAGCGGCTAACTCCAAATCATGTGTGGCATAAATCAACTCATGCGGTCGAAGTTGTCGTGAGGCATATGAAACAACTCTTCCGTCTTGCATAAGTACGCCTCCAAGTCCTAAGCGAGATGCGTCACAATACACATGGAAATCCTTGCGTATATCTGGCAGAATCAGCACTGGGGTTGTAGTCAAACGTTTCTTCAACTCCTGAAAACTGGCCTCACATTCTTCTGTCCATTTGAACTTGGTGTCCTTCTTCAACAACTCCGTCATAGGCTTCGAAATCTTAGAGAAATTCTCAATGAATCCCCGATAATATCCCGTGAGTCCAAGAAAACTGCGGATCTCTCCAACTGAGGTGGGTGCCAACCACTCAGTGACAGAGTGAACTTTAGTAGGGTCTACTGCTATACCTTCTCCTGATATAACATGTCCAAGGAACCCAACTTCCTTCAACCAAAACTCACATTTGCTGAACTTGGCATATAACTGATGTTCCCTGAGCTTCTCGAGAACTAAACGCAAATGCTCCTTGTGTTCTTCTTCATTCTTGGAGTATACCAAAATATCATCAATGAACACCCCAACAAACTTATCCAAGAACTCCATGAACACCTTATTCATCATACTCATGAAATAGGCAAGGGCATTAGTCAATCCAAATGACATAACCGTGTACTCATATAGCCTATACCTTGTGGTGAAGGCTGTCTTAGGTATGTCCTATTCTCATGATCTTCAGCTGGTGGTATCCTGATTGAAGATTGATCTTGGAAAATACTTTAGCTCCTTGGAGCTGGTCAAACAAATCATTGAACATCGACATGGGGTACTTGTTCTTGATCGTCTCTTCATTCAATGCGCGATAATCAACAACCATTCTCAAGGATTCATCCTTCTTCTCAACCAAGAGCACTGGGGCTCCCCATGGTGACGAACTTCGGCGAATGTAACCTTTCTCCAATAACTCCTTAATCTGTTTCTTAATCTCCTCCAGATCATTCGCGGGCATCCGGTAGGGTCTCTTCGATATTGGCCGGTGCCTGGCAACAGCTCTATCAAAAATTCAATGTCTCTATCCGGTGGCATGCCTGGTAGCTCCTCTGGAAATACATCCGGGTAATCCATAACTACATGCACTTCTTCCTGAACAATTCCCGTGAGAAAATTTACGTGGGCCCTCTTTGGTGTATGCCTGGATACATACTTAATCTTTTTTCCATCTGGTGTGGTGAGTAGAATTGACTTACTGGCGCAATCGATGTTTCCTCCATACATCGATAGCCAATCCATTCCTAGTATCACATCCAATCCTTGTGACTCCAAAATTATCAAGTCGGAGGGGAAAACATGCCTACCTATGATTAATGGCACCTAAAAACATCCTTTGCTTGCCATATGCTCCGCTCCTGGCGAGCTTACTAACATAGGTGTCCTAAGAACTTTGGTGGGCAACTTATACTTATCCACAAATCCCCTTGAAATGTATGAATGCGATGCACCAGTATCAAAAAGAACGATTGCAGTAAATGACTTAACCAAAAACTTACCTATTACTGCATCGGGCCGCTCTTCAACCTCCTCCACGTTCATGTGGTTCACCTGTCCCCTATTGAAAGGGTTGGGCTTCTTCCCAGAGCTCCCATTTCCATTTCCATTCTTTGCTTCAGAACACTCAGTGGCGTATGATGTCTACTACACAACATTCTTCTTGTAGACATTGTTGGGCCTCCAAGTGCAGAGGTTTGTAGGACAGTAGCAAATTTCCCTCAAGTGGATGACCTAAGGTTTATCAATCCGTAGGAGGCGTAGGTTGAAGATGGTCTCTCTCAAGCAACCCTGCAACCAAATAACAAAGAGTCTCTTGTGTCCCCAACACACCCAATACAATGGTAAATTGTATAGGTGCACTAGTTCGGAGAAGAGATGGTGATACAAGTGCAATATGGATGGTAGATAATAGTTTTTGTAATCTGAAAATATAAAAACAGCAAGGTAACTAATGATAAAAGTGAGCGAAAATGGTATTGCAATGCGTTGAAACAAGACCTAGTGTCGGGGATATACCCCGTGGCGTAAACCGGATGGAAGAATAACCCAGTCGGACTGGACGACTCACTGGTAACCCGCCCGGAGCTTGGCGGTTCACGGGCTACCCGCCCGGTCTTGGCGGTTCATTAGTAACCCGGCGGGCGGGTTAGATGGATGACGAGGCCCAAGGCCCAGAAGGCCGGTTCATGTTTAATGATGGGCCGGTTTATGAGGAAAGTGTATGGACTATTCTCCTACAAAGGAAGCAAGACTAGGACTCCACTTGTAATAGAGTAATCCTAATCCAACTAGGACTAGTTATGTAACCCGCCTCTTCAACATATATAAGGAGGGGTAGGGCTCCCCAAAGAGCGACAAGCAAGAAGAAACAATCTTAGGGCTAGACACAAAGAGGAGAGCCAGTTTACGGTGACTCCCTCGTGATGATAATGAGACCTAGCCTCAAACAGCATGTAGGGTTGTTACCGGATGATATTTCCCGGGGCCCGAAGCTGTCTAAATCCCTGTCTTGTGTTGCGTCTCTCGATTCCGCTCAACCCCTCTAAAGCTACCACATAGATGCGTTGGCCTCGCGATTAATTCTTGACACTAAGGACATCTGCCGTGATAATTCCATGACAGTTGGCGCCCACCGTGGGGCCTGCGCACGATGGTGTTGAGTTCTTGAAGGGATCTCTCCAAGGGATTGAGAAGTTCGCAAATTTTCGAATGAGGAAAGATTCAGCATGAAAGGATTCATATCAACTACTAGTTCATCTGTCAAAATCAAAGAAGTTTTTAGCGGCAGCATATGCAAAATTCCGGTACAAGAGAAATTAGGGTTCCATCCATGTACGTCGCCGGCGCGTCGTCTTAAACCGCCGAGTCCAAGTATGAACCGGTCCGGATTGAAGTCCGCAGATGATCTGATCCGGCGTGTTTGTGTTGCTGCTGTGCATATGCGTTTTCAAGGCCCGAGGGTATCAACTGACAGCTGCTACTTTTTGCTGTAAATTGTCAGCCTGGTGTACAGCGATCCGTCACTATTATTTTTCTATCATGGAGACCAGAACGAGTTGAAATACTAGTCATCAAGTAGTACAACCATTATTACCACGTCAGGTGAAGGCCCCCCGGCGAAGCTACTAAGTGCTACTAGTACTAATTCTTTACAAAACCAATCGGTGAGCAGGATGAGCTGGATTAGGGAAAGTGATCAAGGAAAGGATACGAATCTAGTTAAACCGCCGAGCCAATTATGATCCGGACTCTGTGGCCGTAACCACACTTCCCACATGCTTCCGCTCGAACCGGCCTCGGCCTTTGCTGGCGAGCCGCCGCTTCATCCTCAAACCGGCTTCCGCGGCACTGGCTTCTGCTAAAGTACCTCGTCCGATCTCAAGTCGCCGGCCCAATCGCTGCTCCAGCCGCGCCTATCTCAAGTCGCCGGCCGCCTCAGTCCCTGACCGGTTTCAGCAGCCGGCCGCCTCCGATTCACCATAGGCCGAGTGGCCTCGACAGAGTGGTCAGCCTTCAGCGGTTGAAAGAGACCATTGACCCGCCCGCCTCCGCCTCTGCACTGCACCTCTCGTCGCTTGGCCACGAGCTGCCGGTTCAGCCGTGCCGCGCCACTAAACCGCCTGGGGCAGCCATTGCCTATAAGCCGCCATTGCCGTCACCCGTCCATCGGAATCGCCATCACCTACCTATTTCCGGCGCCGATGAGCCGCTTCAACAGCGCTGGCCTCGACGAGCAGCCTGCTCCACTACGGTCCGCCTTGAGCCGCCGGCCTGAACCGGCTGTTTCTACGGTCTTCCTACGCTAGCGCGTTACCTCCGAGTCGCCGTGGTCCTATAATCGTTGTGGTTCTGGCTCGCGGTCACTGTCGCGCCGCCTGGACTGTTGTATGATTTGGCCGGCTGCCGTAGATGGATCCACCGGGTCGCTGCTCCCGCGTTGAACCAGCCATGGCCGCGCACCATTCCGCCCGGCACCCTTCTGCTTCTAAATTGCCGCGTCGCCGGGTTGCCATCTACATCCACGCCCTCGCCAGTGCCCTCAACCACCGAGCCGACCACGCCTTTGCATTGGGGTCGTATCGTCCGGGCCGAGTTGACCCGACCTCGAATCCTTTCGCCGTGGTGTTAAGCGCTGAGCCGCCGTGCCTTGCCTCCGGACCACGGGAGACCGCTCTGAGTCACCCTATCTCCGGTTCCAACCCGGACCCGCCCGCCATCGACCCGCCATGGCCACGCCTCCTCTGCACCCCTTGCGCGCGCCGCTCCGGCCTTCCCTGCCCGTTGAGTCGTCGCTGCTGTTCCATTACTGCGCCCTGATGATCCTCTCACGCAACCTGCGCCCCGTAAACCGGATCTTGCAAAGCCATCTATTACCTTACGTATTTGAGGCCGTGGTGGACAAAGTGGTTACTAACCACGCCTTTACCAGAGTCAACAAAAAACGAAAAGGGGTTAGTACGCTTGGTGTTACATATACACTACGTGGAGTTGAAAAGCTACTGTTCACTTCGTATCCAGACAAAAGTATGGAGCTATCATCAAAGTACATCAGGTGATATCTTTCCTATGTATTTTATCAATATGTTAATTCGTCTGGGAACATTTATATGGCATGTAATATTGTTTTTGCAGACAATTGTTCATTACAAATGTGGCAAATGAGAACGTAAACTATGGGTACGGTGCACACACTGGCGGCTGTTCTGACCCGACGTTTCATCCGTGCCACATTACCCGATGAACGGACGTGCGCAAGTAGCCCGGTCTACATTAACTCGTCCATCCGCACCGGCTTACCACATTGCGGCCGGTTCACCCGTGACTGATTTCAGCTTCATCCGATGATCATCAAGTCCGTGACGGATAATTTCCGACCTAAACGAATCAGGTGCTATCCATCTAAAGTCTATTTTATTAGCACGTGTTATTTTTTGTCAAAGAACGATTACTTTGATCTGTGTATTTTTATATACAGGACAATCATTCACTAGAAATGTGGTTTATACCATGGGTACGGAGCACGCGCTGGCAACGCCCTGCCCGGTGTTCGTCCGTACCACGTTACACGGTGAATGGACGTGTGCAGGACGTTGCCCTTATGGCCCGGTTTACATCACCTTGCCGGGACCGCGCCTGCAGTTGACTCCCCCATCCATACTGGCTTACAATGTCGTGGCCGACTCATCTGTCTGAGCCGCCTCTGATGCTGCGGTCATTTTTCAATCTGTCTCTTGCGGTCTGGTCTACATCAACACACCGGGCCGCACCTGTCTGCATGAGCTGTTTATTGAGTATGAGCAAGTCACTGCTTGGGTAGCCCGGTTTTTCTTCCAATACATTGGAGGCAAATTATCATTCAGCCGCCGTCTGCACTGGATGGATCAATGGACATGCGCACAAATTGCTACCACTACAGTTTGGTCAAACTCAAACAGCCAGTTGGAAGGAACCATTGGACGAGTTGCTGACACGACTCATACGGGATCATTTATAACCCGCTGCAGTCACCTCAATCTTCTATGGATTTACATCGCGTTATTAACACCGATGATATATACCTTCTGCTATGGTCAAGTACGGAGAATCTCAAGACAACTCCTTGAGTCATCTTAAGACTCGGGGGCTACAATGATATGATGCAGCAAGTCTTGCCAGTTTTAGCAAATTCAAGTGCCCCAGGATGTTGAAAGGAAACCCGGTCCCGGAGGCTACTGTTATATTGATGAAAATTTAAAGGCCGTCAGAAATATTCCGGCTCACAATGATACTTCCAGTTTATAATCCGGTTCAAGGGAGATCTATTCTCCCGCAAGGCTCTGAAGCTCTCAAATTTGGTTTAAAAATGTCCGGTCCAAAAAGGAATTAACTTCTCGCAAGTTCGAGTTTAAGGGCCGTCAGAAAATTTCCGGCTGAAAATGAAGATTTCGGTTTAAAATCCGGTTCAAGGGAGATCTATTCTCCCACAAAGCTTTGAAGCTCCCAATATCCGGTTCAAAATCCCGGTTCAAGAAAGATTTTATCTCTTGCAAAAAGTTAAAAGGTGCCAAAGAGGACCTGCTGCCATGATGCGCGGTTCAAACATGGGTATGATGCCTTATTGGCTTATCATATTATTGATCACTTGGGGGCTTGGTCGTATCCAAACCATAGCTACACCTCTTGATCGGCGCAATGCCACAATATCACTTGGGGGCTTGGTCGCGTCCGAACCATAGCAACACCATTTGGTAGGCGAAAAGCCACAACATCACTTGGGGACTTGGTCATGTCTGAACCATAGTCACGCCTCTTGATCGGCTCAATGCCACAGCATCACTTGGGGGCTTTGGTCGAACCCGAACCATAGCCACGCCTCTTGATCGGCGTAATGCCACAACATCACTTGGGGGCTTGGTCATGTCTGAACCATAGTCACACCTCTTGATCGGCTCAATGCCACAGCATCACTTGGGGGCTTTGGTCCGACCCGAACCATAGCCATGCCTCTTGATCGGCGTAATGCCACGATGTCATTTGGGGGCTTGGTCATGTCTGAACCATAGTCACACCTCTTGATCGGCTCAAAACCTCACCTACTATGGTTGTTATTTTGCCTTTGTTTGAGTTTTGTTCTCTTTTTGATAAAGATTTTTGTTGTTGCTTTTTAAATCAGCGTTAACAACCCGGTTCGACTGTCAATTACAAGTTGTCAGTACATGATCAAATCATAATCCGGAGACTATCAGCCCGGTCTGGTTTGACTACAAGTCACCAGTATTATATATGGTTAATCCGGTGTTTATCACAAACCCGGTACGGTTTTATCATAAACCGGCACAATATGGAAGGAGTTATCAGTACTCAAAATTTGGGTTATTATCTTTACTACAAAAAAGTTGGTAAACCAATGATGTGATTCAATGTCACAGGTATGATATATTTCATATTTGATTATTCTTAAGTGTAGCCTTGGTTATCAACCCAGGTTATATGTTGGGCATTGTGACCCGTCCGGCGGTAAACCGCCAGGACACTTTAAACTTGTTGTATGCAGAAACAGGTTGAATAAAGTATGATGATAAATTATCCGGTGTTTATTAAACCGGCCTGGCTTTCGACTATATGTCGCCAGTATGATGATAAATTATCTGGTGTTTATTAAACCGGCCTGGCTTTAAGACGCTAAATCGCCAGTCTATGATGAGAAATTGTCCGGTGTTTATTAAACCGGCCTGGCTTTGGACTATAAGTCGCCAGTATATATTTGGATTACTCCATTGGAATCATGCGCTTATAAATCATTGGATTATATCATTCAAATAGCCAACATGGCTGGATTTTTATTATGGTTATTAATATTATGATTAAGGTTTTCAAAGTCGCTTTAGCGCAATGGATATGAATATGATTTATTCTGCAATGGAAGGAATAGTCCCAAGTCGCTGCAGGCTTACGACCCGACACTTGGGGGCTACATTATTCAAAGTTGAGATTATATCAAATATGCAAGTCTCATGTCGCTGCGAGCATGCACCATGACACTTGGGGGCTAATGCAAAGTCATATTTTTCTCATCTTATTGAAGACCCGACTCATCATATCATAATGAGCCGGCCCTTGGGGCCTACCAATTGCTCCTGTCAACAATTCAAGTCTACATGATCATATCTACAAAGTCCCTGCTCATTATTACATAATGACCCGGCCCTTGGGGGCTACACGTTGTTGTTCAAATCTATATGATCATATCTACAAAGTCCCTACTCATTATTGCTTAATGACCTGGCCCTTGGGGGCTACATTGGTTGAAGTTTTTATGAGTATAACGCAATTACAAGTCCCAGGTTGCTGCAAGCATAACAACCCGGCACTTGGGGGCTTCATATGTGGAATATTCAGTTGTGACTAGTAACTGAGATGAACAATCTGGATTTCTTCAAGGTTGCAACATTTATATTGACACAAGTCTTAAGCTATCATTATGTTCTCCTCTTAAGACTTGGGGGCTACAGGTAATATGCATATAAAGGAGGAACATCTTCAAATTCTCAATTTTTGGCAAATCAGGAAGATTAATTGTGTGATCCGGCGTTGGCAACAATCATAACCCGGCGTCTATAAACGTTCATAATCCGGGATCATCAGTTTTTATAACCCGGCCATTTTGGTAATGTTAAACCGTCAAGTTTTTACATCTTCAAACCGGCTGAATATCAGATGAATATTTCAAGACCAATATTTCTTAAACCGGCGCTTTGGAAGCCGACTCAAGTGGATTATTCTTCACAATATTTTTCTGTGAGAAACCAATGTCAGAAAATTGAGTATGACGCTGACTTATTGACCTGGATTTTCTAGAAGGAGGAAATGACAAGGACTTAAGGATGATCAGGTGCCGGTTTACAAGAATTCTTAACCCGGAGCACAACCTGTCAAGTTTGTTCTTGTGTTTATTTTATAGGATCAGTTTAACATGGATAAATCCAAATTAAACTGGGGGCTAATGTCGGGGATATACCCCGTGGCATAAACCGGCTGGAAGTATAACCCGGCCAGACTGGACGACTCACTGGTAACCCGCCCGGAGCTTGGTGGTTCACAGGCTACCCGCCCGGTCTTGGCGGTTCATTAGTAACCCGGCGGGCGGGTTAGATGGATGACGAGGCCCAAGGCCTAGAAGGCCAGTTCACGTTTAATGGTAAGGTTTATGAGGAAAGTGTAAGGACTATTCTCCTACAAAGGAAGCAAGACTAGGACTCCACTTGTAATAGAGTAATCCTAATCCAACTAGGACTAGTTATGTAACCCGCCTCTTCAACATATATAAGGAGGGGTAGGGCTCCCCAAAGAGCGACAAGCAAGAAGAAACAGTCTTAGGGCTAGACACAAAGAGGAGAGCCGGTTTACGGCGATTCCCTCGTGATGATAATGAGACCTACCAAACAACATGTAGGGTTGTTACCGGATGATGTTTCCCGGGGCCCGAAGCTTTCTAAATCCCTGTCTTGTGTTGCATCTCTCGATTCCGCTCAACCCCTCTCAAGCTACCACATAGATGCGTTAGCCTCGTGACTAAGTCCTGACACTAAGGACATCTGCCGTGACAATTCCACGACACCTAGGGTTCATACTTTCACTAGTGCAAGTTCCCTCAACAATAATAACATAATTGGATCATATAACTATCCCTCAACATGCAACAAAGAGTCACTCCAAAGTCACTAATAGTGGAGAACGAACGAAGAGATTATGGTAGGGTATGAAACCACCTCAAAGTTATTCTTTCCAATCAATCCGTTGGGCTATTCCTATAAATGTCACAAATAGCCCGAGAGTTCGTACTAGAATAACACCTTAAGACACAAATCAATCAAAACCCTAATGTCACCTAGATACTCCAATGTCACCTCAAGTATCCGTGGGTATGATTATATGATATGCATCACACAATCTCAGATTCATCTATTCAACCAACACATAGAACCCCAAAGAGTGCCCCAAAGTTTCTACCGGAGAATCACGACGAAAACGTGTGCCAACCCCTATGCATAGGTTCATGGGTGGAACCCGCAAGTTGATCGCCAAAACATACATCAAGTGAATCACGTGATATCCCATTGTCACCACAGATATGCACGGCAAGACATACATCAAGTGTTCTCAAATCTTTAAAGACTCAATCCGATAAGATAACTTCAAATGGAAAACTCAATCCATTAAAAGAGAGTAGAGGGGGGGGGGAGAAACATCATAGGATCCAAATATAATAGCAAAGCTCGCGATACATCAAGATCGTATCACCTCAAGAACACGAGAGAGAGATCAAACACATAGCTACTTGTACATACCCTCATCCCCGAGGGAGAACTACTCCCTCCTCGTCATGGAGAGCACCGGGATGATGAAGATGGCCACCGGAGAGGGATTCCCCCCTCCGACAGGGTGCCGGAACGGGTCTAGATTGGCTTTCGGTGGCTACAGAGGCTTCTGGCGGCGGAACTCCCGATCTATTGTGCTCCCCGATCGTTTTAGGGTATATGGAGATATATAGGTGGAAGAAGTATGTCGGGGGAGCCACGAGGGGTGGGTGCGCCCCCCTACCTCATGGCTTCCTCGAAGCTTCCTTGACGTGGACTCCAAGTCTCCCGGGCTGCTTTCCTTCCAAAAATAAGTTCCATGAAGTTTCAGGTCAATTGGACTCCGTTTGATTTTCCTTTTCTGCGATACTCCAAAACAAGTAAAAAACAGAAACTGGCACCGGGCTCTGGGTTAATAGGTTAGTCCCAAAAAATAATATAAAAGTGTATAATAAAGCCCATAAACATCCAAAACAGATAATATAATAACATGGAACAATCATGTAGGATCGAAAGTATGTCTAGAGGGGGGGTGATTAGACTACTTGACCAAATAAAAATCTAGCCTTTTTCCCAATTTTAGTTCTTGGCAGATTTTAGCTATATTAGCACAAGTCAAGCAATCTCCACACAATTCAAGCAAGCATGCAAAAGAGTATATGAGCAGAGGAAAGTAAACATGCAACTTGCAAGAATGTAAAGGGAAGGGTTTGGAGGATTCAAACGCAATTGGAGACACGGATGTTTTTGTCGTGGTTCCGATAGGTGGTGCTATCGTACATCCATGTTGATGGAGACTTCAACCCACGGAGGGTAACGGTTGCGCGAGTCCACGGAGGGCTCCACCCACGAAGGGTCCACGAAGAAGCAACCTTGTCTATTCCATCACGGCCGTCGCCCACGAAGGACTTGCCTCACTAGCGGTAGATCTTCACGAAGTAGGCGATCTCTTTGCCCTTACAAACTCCTTGGTTCAACTCCACAATCTTGTCGGAGGCTCCCAAGTGACACCTAGCCTATCTAGGAGACACCACTCTCCAAGAAGTAACAAATGGTGTGTTGATGATGAACTCCTGGCTCTTGTGCTTCAAATGATAGTCTCCCCAACACTCAACTCTCTCTCACAGGATTTGGATTTGGTGGAAAGAAGATTTGAGTGGAAAGCAACTTGGGGAAGGCTAGAGATCAAGATTCATATGTTTGGAATGGAATATCTTGACCTCAACACAAGTGTAGGTGGTTCTCTCTCAGAAAATGTGTATTGGAAGTGTAGGTATGTTCTGATGGCTCTCTCCACGAATGAAGAGTGGGTGGAGGGGTATATATAGCCTCCACACAAAATCTAACCGTTACACACAGTCTGCCAAATCAGTGGGACCGAATGGTTAAACTCGGTCGGACCGATTCAGCAAACCTAGTGACCGTTAGGATTTTCGGTGGGACTGAGATGCAACTCGGTAGGACCGATATGGTTAGGGTTAGGGCATAACGTAATCTTGGTGTGACTGATTACACAAACTCAGTGGGACCGATTTTGGTAATAAGCTAACCAGAGAGTTGGTCAGGTAAACTCGGTGGGACCGATTCGCTCATCTCGGTGAGACCGGAATGTTACAAAAGGGAACCAGAGAGTTTACATTGCAATCTCAGTGGGACCAATCGCTCATCTCGGTAAGACTGAAAGGTTATGAAGGGAAACAGAGAGATTACAATCCCATCTCAGTGAGACTGAGATCCACATCGGTGAGACCGATTTGCCTAGGGTTTGTGGCAGTGGCTATGACATTTGAAACTCGGTGGCGCCGGATAGAAAGAATCGGTGGGGCCGAGTTTGACTTTTGGTTTAGGTCATATGTGGATGTGGGAAGGTAGTTGAGGATTTTGGAGCATATCACTAAGCATTTTGAGCAAGCAAGCCATTAAGCAACACCTCATCCCTCCTTGATAGTATTGGCTTTTCCTATAGACTCAATGTGATCTTGGATCACTAAAATATAAAATGTAGAGTCTTGAGCTTCAAGCTTGAGCCAAACTTTTTGTCCTTAGAATTTTGAGGGATCCACTTTCCTCATCCATGCCATGCCATTCATTGAGCTTTTCCTGAAATATTAATCTTGGAATAATGTTAGCTCAATGAGCTATATGTTGTTAGGAATTACCAAAACCACCCAGGGATAGTTGCACTTTCAATCTCCCCCTTTTTGGTAATTGATGACAACATATAGATCAAAGCTTCGACAAATGATAATAAGAGTGAAAGATATTGTCGCTTTGAGAAGTATGTGAAAAGCAAGAGCTCCCCCTAAATTTGTGCATATCTTAAGATTTGCTTTGGACTGCAAATGCACAGTGAGTTAGGATCATGGGTTACTCTTCCATGTCACATACATCTTGGTGGAGCGCTCAAAATAATAAAGATTAAATACATGCACTCATCACCAAGCAAAGTGAATGATCATATAAGGATAAGTAAGATAATATCATCTAACAAGCATAAGTGTAGCTTATGATCACCCACATGATCATCAATGTCTCACAGATAATAGCATAGTATCTCAAGCAATCAAAAGACAAAAAAAGTTCAACCATCAAAGCAAGAGAGAATAAAAAGCAACGCTCTGTCTCGAAGCCTATGATCTATACATGTTTATCCCCCTTTGGCAACAAGTTACCAAAAAGTTCATAGAAAATGCATAGCACTAAAACGTCTCTCAAGCTTGGTCTTCAGGTGATGGCGTAGAGAAGGCTCCTTGGACAAAGACTTTAGTTGATGTGGATGGAGCTGAAGGAGTTGGTGCTGGAGCTGGTTGCGCTGAAGCTGTAGCTGGTGCAGATGAAGTGGCTCTAGTGTCTGGTACTGGTACTGTAGTTGATCTCTGAGCTCGAGGCACTCTGGAAAATGCATCAGTGGTTGTTCTGCCCTTCCTCTCCTGCATGTCATCTTGTAGCTGCTCCACAACAGACTGGATCTCAGTTACCTTCACATCCATGTCATAGAACTTTTGCTCCATGATTCTTTCCAAGATCTCCTGGTTTCGAGTCAGGGTGGCCAGTCCTTTCTCTATCCTTAGAGTGGATGCAATCAAGTAGCCAAGCTGATCTTGCTTGCTTTTTAGAAGATACTGAGATGCCTCCTCCTGGGTTGGCATCTTTGCAGCTTTTTCTGTTTTTGCCTTCTCTCTCTTGGCTTGTGCTTGTACTGAGGATGGTTCATCTTCATCCATAACCACTTGGTTGTCCTCAAAGTCAGGATAAAGAACAAAGTGTTCCTTATCCAACAGATATTTTCCTGTGCCCATCTTTGAGTTAATCAACTCCTGAATTTGTGGGGCATATCCACAACTTCTCTTTTGGTCTGCTGCTGTCCTCTTGATAGTCTCAACCATGAGGCTCATGACCTTGAATTTCTGTGGCACATCAAATATGTGTAGCAAATTAATTGCATGCCCTCTGATCATGTTGTGATCACCTGACTTTGGCAAGAGAGTGTGCCTGAGGATCCAGTTGATGGTTGGCAAGCCTGACAAAAGGTAATGTACAGATCCAAACTTATGTGTCTCAAGTGCAGCATCTGGGATCTCCTTGTACATGTGTGCCATTGTGTTGTGATCCTTCTTCCTGTTGGCATAGACATCCAAGTCATCTTCACTCTCTTTTGGGGCATTGATCAACTTCGCCCATTCAGCAACCGTGGACTGGTACCTCGTACCTTCAGACATCCAGACAATCCTTCCATCTGGGTAGAAATGAGCTGTGGAGTAGAACTGCATGATGAGCTCATCATCCCATTTTGTGAGCTTCTGAGCCACAAACTCATCGACTCCACAAGCCTTGAATCATGTACACCTGGATAGTGATCCTCATTCTCCTTGATGTAGTCCCAGTCGACCCATCTCATGTCACACACTATGGGCTTCTTGTCAAGCAACACTGTCTCATAGAAGTCCTGCTGTTCCTTTGTGTGGAACCTGTAATCAACAGCAGTCCTTCTCCTGGTGGCATATGGATCTGACTCTCTCCATAGCCTCAGACCTGAGTCCTTCCTTATCTTCATGTTCTCAGCTACTGGATGAGCATCATTGTGATCTGGGATTTTGGGTTTGAGCTTCCTCAGGACTTGTCCTTCATCATCTTCATCAGCAGCAACTTCAGGCACTAGGGCCTTGTTCTTCTCAGTAGCTGGTATACTCCTGGTATTCCTCTTAGGTGCACTCTTGGGCTTGGAGGCTGCTTTGGGTGCTTCTTTGGGCTTTGATGTTGCAGCCCCTGACTTTATAGCATCACCCATCAGCTTTTGTGCCTTGGGTGCTAGTGTAGCAACCTCTTCTTCTTCTTCTTCTTCTTCTTCCATCATGGAAGCCTTTCCAATCACCATGGCCATGGTCTTCTTGACCCTTTCCTTCCTTTTCTTTCCTTCTGTAGCAGGATCTTTGGGTTTGGATTCCAAAGATGCTTGAGTGGTGGCTCTGGCTTTTGACATGGGTTGTCTTCCTGCTGGCCTTTTGATCTTCATCCCTGGCTTAACTGCAGCTGAGCTGTACTTCTTCTTGAGCACTTTCTTCTTTGATGTGGCATCATCCTCAGTGGCCACATGATCTTCATCCTCGGACTCTAAAGTTTTCTTCTTCCTTGTTCTGGTGGCAGCTTTGGGCAAGTTGCTGGGAGTGCTCCTGCTTCCATCATCTGAGCTGCTAGAGGGACTAGTGCCCTCACTCATGTGAACCTGCTCCTCTTCCTTGTTCTGACTGTCACTCTGATCAGACATGATGCAAACAGCTGCCCCTGTGAATAGATTATAGATGAGTTAGAGTGGATGAGCATCACAAAATACAGAGGTTTTTGCAAAAGAATGAATCAAAAACTTAGTTTTAGTTTTCCTCAGAAAGCATTTCGGATCAACCGATTTGTAAACTCGGTGATACCGAAGCAGCTGTTGGACCCAAAACTAGTGAACTCGGTCAGACCGAGTCACAGTTCGGTGGCACCGAGACTGCTAGGGTTTCACAAAGTCCTGAACTCGGTCACACCGATTTTCAATTCTCGGTCAGACCGAGAATCTCATGTGCAATGGCCTGAGCCGAATCGGTGGTACCGAGTTCCACAACTCGGATGGTCCGAGATGGTTTCGGCGGAAACCTAACCCTAAATTTTCAATTCAACTCTAATCTACGGAGTGTTTTGACTGGATAAGATCGTTTCAATCATGGCAAGATTCATGGCAAACACAATGTGCTAGGAATCAGATAGGGATAGCACAGTGATCGAGTTCATACCCTAGTTCGGCGATGAACTTGCTACGGCGGCAACGGCGGGGATGATTCCCATTGAGGGCGGCGGAGACCAGTGGCAGGAGGCGGCTGGCGATGAGGAAGACGATCCGGAGGCCCTGGAGGCAGAGCGGGCTAAGCGCGGGTCGAGGAGGTTCGGAAAGTTTTCCAAAATTTGACCCGTGGGTATATATAGCCCAACCCTGTCGGTGTGACCGAGTGGTACAACTCGGTGGCACCGAGATTCATAACTGCAATTAGTTACTGAAACTCGGTGTGACCGAAAGGTTCAAATCGGTTGCACCGAGATTGAAAACCTAGATCGACTTAGTGATCTCGATATGACCGAAATGGATGAATCGGTCAGACCGAAACGCACAAAGAAGTTTTGGAAGTTTAAGTCTATGACGAGTCGGGGACTCCGAGTGCTCCTCACACAAAGTGGTTCGAATCTGACTTGATCAAATTTTGTGATGTAGCATGAATAGAGTTTGAGACGAGAAAAGCATAGATAGCTAGAGAGGGTTCTTTGGCATTCTTGTCCATCCACTTGGCAAAAGAAAAGAAAACCAATCAATCAAAACAACAAGTGGATGTCCTCGAATGAGTAAAATATGCAATCAACATGCTCACACAATAAAATGGCAATTGAAATATGTGGCAAAGCATGCACAACCAATTCTAGCATCTATCAAACAATTTGCGATGACTAGGTCATCTATATATGAGTATCTTGACTTAGGAGTCAAATGAGAACATTTGATCATAGGTCATACTCATCGTTTAAGCACAAGTGGGGTTACCACTTTTAAATAAAGCATTGTTGTGTTCACACCATTAGAGTTGCTTTAGCTCAATTCTTAGAGTAAAGCTCCCCCTAGATGTGAGATCCCCCCTAAGAGGGATGAACTAACCTTGGGTTTTGTCGATGATGACTTCATGTAGATGTTGAAGATGTGGATGCTCAATGTTGATGTAGATCATTTGAAGCTATCCATTGGAGTGAGTTGCACTTTCAATACCTACACGGGTTAGTCCCACAAGGAACAAACAAGGATATCCATAGACATAAAGTGATGCACACACAAGATGATGTCTATGAAAGTTTTTAGGTTACCTTGTCCCTTGTCTTACCAACAAGAGGGTTTGTGACTCCTTGAACTAGTGCAAGATGTGGAAGTTGATTGCACTTGTTCTTGCCAAGATGATAAGAGTGAAGTATGTTGGCGGAGTCACCCTCAAGAACTCCCTAGTTCTTCTTCTTCGGGATCCACACCATCTTGATGGGAATCCTCGGTGTTGTAGTTGTACTTGATGAAGTGGAACTTGAGGTAGTCTTGGGAACCCACTTGACCAAGGCCTTAGGAGCTTTTTCAAATGCATCAATTTCCTCTTGAAGCTTGTCCTTGCCTTTTTGCTTGTGGTCTTGTGGTGGAAGATCATCTTGAGCTTGTGTCCCTTTGAAAGAAGTAGGATCATACTTGTCTTGTTGAGGAACAAACTTCGTCTTGGGGTATTGATCTTCTTCCCACTCAACTCCATTGGCATTGAACTTTCGTTCAAAACCAACACCTTGATTCTTCCGGTGCCTTCCTTGCTTGCGTACAATTTCCTCAAATTGCTTACTTCCGGCAAGGCTCTTGTAAACACCTTTCTCTATAATTCCCTTCAATAATCTATTTTCTTGCTCAAGTGTAACTTGGCTAAGAGAATCATTAGTGGAATCAAGAGAACTACTAGAAGCAACAATATTGGATTTAGCATGATTATTGTTTCTACTAGAGGAAGAATCTTTCTTGTTCTTGTTACTAGACTTGACTTGAGGCATGTAAGTGGATAAGAGTAAACGCTTGGCAATGTAAGAAGAACTTCTCTTATGAAGATCATCATTGATTTCTTTTAAGAACTCATGCTCTTGCTCAAGGTTGAGCTTTTCAAAGCGTAATTTCTCATGAGTCCTTAAAAGTTCTCGATGATCTCCTAAGATAGTTTCATGAGCTAACTTAAGAGTGTTTAGTTCTTTAGTTAGAGACTCAATCTTCTCCTTATCATTGTCATTCGTTTTATCTTTATTAGCATGATTAATTGACATTTCATCACAGTATTCATCACTAGAGTTGTCAACAAGTAAATCATCATCACCTAACAAGTCATCTTCATCACTATTGAAATCAACATACTCGGGGTGTGATACCTTTGGGCCTTTAGCCATGAAGCATGTTCCAACTCCTTCATTTGGTGAGTCAAATATGTTGTAGGAGTTGGTTGTCACAAGTGCTAGACCGGCAACACCTTCATCTTGAGTATATTTGGAGTCGGAGTGATAGCTTCTCTCGGAGTGGTTGTCGGAGTCGGAGCCGGATACCCATTCACCAACATGAGCTTGATGTCTTCGTTTTGTGTAGCTCCTTGATGACTTGTCCTTTCTTTCCGAATCCTTGCTTCTCCGTGAGGGTCTTCGTTCATAACGATCATCTCTACTCCTTCTTTCTCTAGATGGTGATTCTTCTCTTCTACTTCTTCTCTTGGGAGAATCTTCTCTTCTCTTGTAGGGGGTCGTACACTCATTGGAATAGTGTCTGGGCCTTCCACAATTGGAGCAGTTTCGCTCTCGACTAGAAGATCTTTTGTCATTGTAGGACCTTGACTTGGAGCTTCTCTCTTTGCTTCTACTCTTGTAGAACTTGTTGAAGTTCTTCACCATTAAGCTCAATTCTTCATTGAAGGTTTGTTTCTCACTCGATGATGTGGGGGGCTTCACATGAGGCTTTGTAAGCACCACTTGATTTGTTGTGAAGTTCCTCTTTATCCTTGAGTGACATCTCATGAGCAACAATTCTTCCGATGACTTCCGTTGGCTTGAGATCTTTGTAATTTGGCATCATTTGGATCAATGTGCACACCGTATCATATTTTCCATCCAAGGCTCTTAGGATCTTCTTGATGATGAATCTATCGGTCATCTCTTCACTCCCTAAGCCGGCAATCTCATTTGTGATAAGAGCAAGCCTACATTACATTTCAGCAACACCTTCACCATCCTTCATTTTGAACTTGTCAAGTTGGCTTTGAAGCACATCCAATTTGGATTCCTTGACGGAGTCGGTACCTTCGTGCATATCAATCAAAGTATCCCAAATTTCCTTTGCATTCTCAAGACGGCTGATTTTGTTGAATTCTTCGGGGCACAATCCGTTGAAGAGGATATCACAAGCTTAAGCGTTGTATTGCAGCATTTTCAACTCTTCCGTAGTGGCTTCACGGTTCGGTTCTTTCCCGTCAAAGAATTCACCTTGCAAGCCAATACACACAATAGCCCAAACGGCGGGGTTATGTCCAAGAATATGCATTTTCATCTTATGCTTCCAACTAGCAAAATTAGTTCCATCAAAGTAAGGACCTCTACGGTGATAATTTCCCTCGCTAGATGCCATACTCTCCTAGGCTGTGAAACCAAGGCTATGACCGCCAAAAGCTATGGAAATCAAAGCAAATGGAGACCAAAGCTCTGATAGCACTTGTAGGATCGAAAGTATGTCTAGAGGGGGGGTGATTAGACTACTTAACCAAATAAAAGTCTAGCCTTTTCCCAATTTTAGTTCTTGGCAGAATTTAGCTATCTTAGCACAAGTCAAGCAATCTCCACACAATTCAAGCAAGCATGCAAAAGAGTATATGAGCAGCGGAAAGTAAAGCATGCAACTTGCAAGAATGTAAAGGGAAGGGTTTGGAGGATTCAAATGCAATTGGAGACACGGATGTTTTTGTCGTGGTTCCGATAGGTGGTGCTATCGTACATCCACGTTGATGGAGACTTCAACCCACGAAGGGTAACGGTTGCGCGAGTCCACGGAGGGCTCCACCCACGAAGGGTCCATGAAGAAGCAACCTTGTCTATTCCATCACGGCCGTCTCCCATGAAGGACTTGCCTCACTAGCGATAGATCTTCATGAAGTAGGCGATCTCCTTGCCCTTACAAACTCCTTGGTTCAACTCCACAATCTTGTCGGAGGCTCCCAAGTGACACCTAGCCAATCTAGGAGACACCACTCTCCAAGAAGTAACAAATGGTGTGTTGATGATGAACTCCTTGCTCTTGTGCTTCAAACATTGCAATCTCGGTGGGACCGATCGCTCATCTCGGTAAGACCAAAATGTTACGAAGGGAAACAGAGAGATTACAATCCCATCTCGGTGAGACCGAGATCCCTATCGGTGAGACCGATTTGCCTAGGGTTTGTGGTAGTGGCTATGACATTTGAAACTCGGTGGCGCCAGATAGAATGAATCGGTGGGGCCGAGTTTGACTTTTGGTTTAGGTCATATGTGGATGTGGGAAGGTAGTTGAGGATTTTGGAGCATATCACTAAGCATTTTGAGCAAGCAAGCCATTAAGCAACCCCTCATCCCTCCTTGATAGTATTGGCTTTTCCTATAGACTCAATGTGATCTTGGATCACTAAAATATAAAATGTAGAGTCTTGAGCTTCAAGCTTGAGCCAAACTTTTTGTCCTTAGAATTTTGAGGGATCCACTTTCCTCATCCATGCCATGCCATTCATTGAGCTTTTCCTGAAATATTAATCTTGGAATAATGTTAGCTCAATGAGCTATATGTTGTTAGGAATTACCAAAACTACCCAGGGATAGTTGCACTTTCAAATCAAAAATTATAGATACGTTGGAGACGTATCAACATCCCCAAGCTTAATTCCTGCTCGTCCTCGAGTAGGTAAATGATAAAAACAGAATTTTTGATGTGGAATGCTACCTAACATATTTATCCATGTAATTCTCTTTGTTGTGGAAAGAATATTCTGATCCATAAGATTCAAGACAAAAGTTTAATATTGACATAAAAATAATAATACTTCAAGCATACTAACCAAGTAATCATGTCTTCTCAAAATAACATGACCAAAGAAAGCTATCCCTACAAAATCATATAGTCTGGCTATGCTCTATCTTCACCACACAAAATATTTAAATCATGCACAACCCCGATGACAAGCCAAGCAATTGTTTCATACTTTTGGTATTCTCAAACTTTTTCAATCTTCACGCAATATATGAGCGTGAGCCATGGATATAGCACTATCGGTGGAATAGAATGGTGGTTGTGGAGAAGACAAAAAGGAGAAGATAGTCTCACATCAACTAGGCGTATCAACGGGTTATGGAGATGCCCATTAATAGATATCAATGTGAGTGAGTAGGGATTGCCATGAAACGGATGCACTAGAGCTATAAATGTATGAAAGCTCAACAAAAGAAACTAGTGGGTGTGCATCCAACTCGCTTGCTCACGAAGACCTAGGGCACTTTGAGGAAGCCCATCATTGGAATATACAAGCCAAGTTCTATAATGAAATATTCCCACTAGTATATGAAAGTGACAACATAGGATACTCTCTATCATGAAGATCATGGTGCTATTTTGAAGCATAAGTGTGGTAAAAGGATAGTAGCATTGTCCCTTCTCTCATTTTCTCTCATTTTTTTATTTTTTTATTTTTTTATTTGGGCCTTTCTCTTTTTATGGCCTCTTTTTTTTGGGCTTCTTTGGCCTCTTTTATTTATTTATTTTTGTCCGGAGTCTCATCCCGACTTATGGGGAAATCATAGTCTCCATCATCCTTTCCTCACTAGGACAATGCTCTAATAATGATGAGCATCACACTTTTATTTACTTACAACTCAAGAATTACAACTCGATTCTTAGAACAAAATATGACTCTATATGAATGCTTCCGGCGGTGTACCGAGATGTGCAATGACTCAAGAGTGACATGTATGAAAGAATTATGAACGGTGGCTTTGCCACAAATACAATGTCAACTACATGATCATGCATAGCAATATGACAATGATGGAGCGTGTCATAATAAACGGAACGGTGGAAAGTTGCATGGCAATATATCTCGGAATGGCTATGGAAATGCCTTAATAGGTAGGTATGGTGGCTGTTTTGAGGAAGGTATATGGTGGGTTTATGGTACCGGCGAAATTTGCGCGGTACTAGAGAGGCTAGCAATGGTGGAAGGGTGAGAGTGCGTATAATCCATGGACTCAACATTAGTCATAAAGAACTCACACACTTATTGAAAAAATCTATTAGTTATCAAAACAAAGTACTACGCTCATGCTCCTAGGGGGATAGTTTGGTAGGAAAAGACCATCGCTCATCCCCGACCGCCACTCATAAGGAAGACAATCAATAAATAAGTCATGCTCCGACTTTGTCACATAACGGTTCACCATAGGTGCATGCTACGGGAATCACAAACTTTAACACAAGTATCTCTCAAATTCACAACTACTAAACTAGCATGACTCTAATATTACCATCTCCATATCTCAAAACAATCATCAAGTATCAAACTTCTCATAGTATTCAATGCACTTTATATGAAAGTTTTTATTATATCCCTCTTGAATGCCCATCATATTAGGACTAGTTTCATAACCAAAGCAAACTACCATGCTGTTCTAAAGACTCTCAAAATGATATAAGTGAAGCATGAGAGTTCATTAATTTCTATAAAATAAAACCACCACCGTGCTCTTAAAAAGATATAAGTGAAGCACTAGAGCAAATGACAAACTACTCCGAAAGATATAAGTGAAGATCAATGAGTAGTCGAATAATTATGCAACTATATGAGGACTCTCTAACATTTAATAATTTCAGATCTTGGTATTTTATTCAAACAGGAAGCAAAACTAAATAAAATAAAATGACTCTCCAAGCAAAACACATATCATGTGGTAAATAAAAATATAGCTCCAAGTAAAGTTACCGATGAACGAAGACGAAAGAGGGGATGCCTTCCGGGGCATCCCCAAGCTAAGGCTCTTGGTTGTCCTTGAATATTACCTTGGGGTGCCTTGGGCATCCCCAATCTCTTGCCACTCCTTATTCCATAGTCCATCGAATCTTTACCCAAAACTTGAAAGCTTCACAACACAAAACTTAACAGAAAACTCGTAAGCTCCGTTAGCGAAAGAAAACAAAACATCACTTCAAGGTACTGTAATGAAATCATTATTTATTTATATTGGTGTTAAACCTACTGTATTCCAACTTCTCTATGGTTTATAAACTCTTTTACTAGCCATAGATTCATTAAAATAAGCAAACAACACACGAAAAACAAAATATGTCAAAAACAGAACAGTCTGTAGTAATCTGGATCAAACGTAAACTTATGGAACCCCAAAAATTCTAAAATAAATTGCTGGACGTGAGAAATTTATCTATTAATCATCTACAAAAATAATTAACTAAATATCACTCCCCAATAAAAAATGGCAGCAAATCTCGTGAGCGCTAAAGTTTCTGTTTTTTACAGCATGATCAACAAGACTTTCCCCAAGTCTTCCCAACGGTTCTACTTGGCACAAACACAAATTAAAACATAAAAGCACATATAAAAAGAGGCTAGATTAATTATTTATTACAAAACAGGAGGAAAAATCAAGGTACAATAAATAAAATTGGGTTGCCTCCCAACAAGCGCTATCGTTTAACGCCCCTAGCTAGGCATGATGATTTCAATGATGCTCACATAAAGGATAAGAATTGTAACATAAAGAGGGCATCATGAAGAATAAGACTAGCACATTTAATCCTAACCCACTTCCTATGCATAGGGATTTTGTGAGCAAACAACTTGTGTGAACAAGAATCAACTTGCATAGGAAGGTAAAACAAGCATAACTTCAAAACTTTAAGCACATAGAGAGGAAACTTGATATTATTGCAATTCCTACAAGCATATATTCATCCCTCATAATAATTTTCGGTAGAATCATGAATGAGTTCAACAATATAACCAGCACCTAAAGCATTCTTTTCATGATCTACAAGCATAGAAAAATTACTACTCTCCACATAAGCAAGATTCTTCTCATTCGGAGTAGTGGAAGTATCATAAGAAACTCGAATACTATAAATTGTTTCCACATTAAAAGAGTAATGTTCAGAAAAAGGGTAATCATAATCATGAAAAGTTTTATAAATATAATCACTACTTTTTATATCATAAGTATCATCACAAGAATCATCATAAGTAGGAGGCATGCTATCATCATTATAAATTTGCATATCAAAACTTGGGTGACTAAAAATATCATCTTCATTAAATGTAGCATTCCCAAGCTTGGGACAAACATTAATTGCAGAAAATATATTCTCAAAAACATAATCTTCATCAAACATAGCATCCCCAAGCTTGGGCCTTTTCATATCATAAGCATAATCACTCTCATCATTAATAGTATGGATAGCACCAATAGCATAGCAATTATCATATTCTTCCAAGCAAGTGACAAAAAGATTTTCAAGATCATAAGAAGTATCATTATCTTCCACAATTATATTTTCATGAGGCACAATAGTAATAGGAGCAGCATTATTTGGGAGAGATATCTTTTTACCTCTCTTCCTTTTTCTTTTCTTCTTCTTCTTCACCACACCATGTGTGGGTTCAATCCTCTTTTTGGAGCTCCTTATTAATGAGATTGGTTGAATAGGAGGCTCCTCCTCGTTACCTGATTCATCATAAGAAATAATATGAGGGTATTGGGAAGTCTCTTCCCTTTCATTAGTATTATCTTCATCTTTTATTTGTTTTCTTTTCTTTAGTTGGCAATATAAGGATTTTCAATACAATTCACCGCACAATACATATAAATTTCCTCTAGATCAAAATGAAGAACTCCATCAAGGGCAAATTCTGGAATATCCTTAGTTATACGTTTCATTTCTTCATAACCCAAGAGCAAACTAAGTTCATTATGATGTGCAAGGGAAATCAAGTCATCACAATTTCTGGACACGATACGATCATGAAACAATTTGCATTGGGTACTGAAATGATCACATTCATTGCAAAGTTCACAAGTATGGCTAAGAAAGTTTAAATTTTCAGCACAAGCATCTAGCCTTTCTTGCAACCATTTAGTTTCCAAGTACTTATGCCTCTTGCAATATCTATCTTCCCTATTTGGTGTGTACTTGCAAATCCAATATACTCCACAAAAATCGACATGCTTATAAGAGATATTTTCATCATGACTAGTGCAATCATCATTAGTACCATGGATATTCAAGGAGTTCATACTAACAACATTGCAATCATGCTCATCATTCAAAGATTTAGTGCCAAACATTTTAATACATTCTTCTTCTAGCACTTGAGCACAATTATCAGAATCCTTATTTTCATGATAGATATTAAAAAGATGAAGCATATGAGGTACCCTTAATTACATTTTTTGGTAGTTTTCTTTTATAAAATAAACTAGTGCTAAAACAAGAAACAAAAAGATTCGATTGCAAGATCTAAAGATATACCTTCAAGCACTCACCTCCCCGGCAACGGCGCCAGAAAAGAGCTTGATGTCTAATACACAACCTACTTCTTGTAGACGTTGTTGGGCCTCCAATTGCAGAGGTTTGTAGGACAGTAGTAAATTTCCCTCAAGTGGATGACCTAAGGTTTATCAATCCGTAGGAGGCGTAGGATGAAGATGGTCTCTCCCAAGCAACCCTGCAACCAAATAACAAAGAGTCTCTTGTGTCCCCAACACACCCAATACAATGGTAAATTGTATAGGTGCACTAGTTCGGTGAAGAGATGGTGATACAAGTGCAATATGGATGGTAGATAATAGTTTTTGTAATCTGAAAATATAAAAACAGCAAGGTAACTAATGATAAAAGTGAGCGAAAACGCTATTGCAATGCGTTGAAACAAGGCCTAGGGTTCATACTTTCACTAGTGCAAGTTCCCTCAACAATAATAACATAGTTGCATCATATAACTATCCCTCAATATGCAACAAAGAGTCACTCCAAAGTCACTAATAGCGGAGAACGAACGAAGTGATTATGGTAGGGTACGAAACCACCTCAAAGTTATTCTTTCCAATCAATCCGTTGGGCTATTCCTATAAGTGTCACAAACAGCCCTAGAGTTCGTACTAGAATAACACCTTAAGACACAAATCAACCAAAACCCTAATGTCACCTAGATACTCCAATGTCACCTCAAGTATCCGTGGGTATGATTATACGATATGCATCACACAATCTCAGATTCATCTATTCAACCAACACAAAGAACCCCAAAGAGTGCCCCAAAGTCTCTACCGGAGAATCACGACGAAAACATGTGCCAACCCCTATGCATAGGTTCATGGGCGGAACCCGCAAGTTGATCACCAAAACATACATCAAGTGAATCACGTGATATCCCATTGTCACCACAGATACGCACGACAAGACATACATCAAGTGTTCTCAAATCTTTAAAGACTCAATCCGATAAGATAACTTCAAAGGAAAAACTCAATCCATTACAGGAGAGTAGAGGATCCAAATGTAATAGCAAAGCTCGCGATACATCAAGATCGTATCACCTCAAGAACAAGAGAGAAAGAGAGAGAGAGAGAGAGAGAGAGAGATCAAACATATAGCTACTGCTACATACCCTCAGCCCCGAGGGAGAACTACTCCCTCCTCGTCATGGAGAGCGCCGGGATGATGAAGATGGCCACCGGAGAGGGATGCCCCCCTCCGGCAGGGTGCCGGAACGGGTCTAGATTGGCTTTCGGTGGCTACAGAGGCTTTTGGCGGCGGAACTCCCGATCTATTGTGCTCCCCGATCGTTTTAGGGTATATGGAGATATATAGGCAGAAGAAGTACGTCGGGGGAGCCACGAGGGGCCCCCGAGGGTGGAGGGCGCGCCCAGGGGGGTGGGCGCCCCCCACCTTGTGGCTTCCTCGAAGCTTCCTTGATGTGGACTCCAAGTCTCCCGGGTTGCTTTCCTTCCAAACATAAGTTCCATGAAGTTTCAGGTCAATTGGACTCCGTTTGATTTTCCTTTTCTGCGATACTCCAAGACAAGGAGAAAAAAGAAACTGGCACATGGCTCTGGGTTAATAGGTTAGTCCCAAAAAATAATATAAAAGTGTATAATAAAGCCCATAAATATCCAAAACAGATAATATAATAGCGTGGAACAATCAAAAATTATAGATACGTTGGAGACGTATCAGCGTAGTGTCCAGTCTTCCCGCACTTGAAAGAAGTGATGTGACTTAAATCCTTCTTGGTGGGTGAGGGAGTCCTGGATTAGGGGGTCTCCGGACAGCCGGACTATATCCTTTGGCCGGACTGTTGGACTATGAAGATACAAGATTGAAGACTTCGTCTCGTGTCCGGATAGGACTCTACTTGGCGTGGAAGGCAAGCTAGGCAGTACGGATATGGATATCTCCTCCTTTGTAACCGACCTTGTGTAACCCTAGCCCCCTCCGGTGTCTATATAAACCGGAGGGTTTTAGTCCGTAGGACAACACACAATCATACCATAGGCTAGCTTCTAAGGTTTAGCCTCTTCGATCTCGTGGTAGATCAACTCTTGTAATACTCATATCATCAAGAATAAATCAAGCAGGACGTAGGGTTTTACCTCCATCAAGAGGGCCCGAACCTGGGTAAAACATCGTGTCCCCTGCCTCCTGTTACCATCCGCCTTAGACGCACAGTTCGGGACCCCCTACCCAAGATCCGCCGGTTTTGACACCGACAGTGGGCGTGCTTGGGTTAGAGCGGTTCTGGTTGCTGCCTGCTCCATTCCCGTTTCCATTTTTTGGGCCACTGTGGTTATGCAAACTTCCTCCATTGTGGGTATGGCCTCCATGGTTATGGGTAAATCCTCCCGAGTTCGGGGCGAAACGGGGCTTCTGTTGAGCTCCTGAATTGTACTTCCCTGGTCCATACTTCCTTTTGCGGCTCTCAATTTGCTGCTGCTTTCCTTCAGTCATGAGGGCCTTATCCACCAATTCCTGGTAGTTGTTAAATGTTGCCACCATCAACTGCACACTCATCTCATCATTCAAACCTTCCATAATCTTCTCTTGATTCGCGGCATCTGTGGCCACATCATCCGGGGCATAGCGAGCTAACTTGCTAAACTCCTCCACGTACTGCCCTACAGTACGGTTGCCCTGGTGTAAGTTGCGAAACTCACGCTTCTTCATGCTCATAGCTCCAGTTGAAACATGAGTAGTGCGGAATGCTTGCTGAAACTGCTCCCAAGTAACATTGGCTATAGAGAAGGTGGCTGTGTAATTCTCCCACCATGAGGCTGCAGGTCCATCCAATTGGTGTGCGGTAAAACGTACCTTCTCGGCATTTGTGCAACCTGCAGTGGTCAACTCCCTTCCAATCATGCGTAGCCAGTCATCTGCAACTATGGGCTCGGTGCTACTAGAAAACACCAGCGGTTGTAACCTCGAAAAACGGGCTAAGTTGTCAACTGGTGGTGGTGCTGGTGGGTTGTTGTTATTGTTGTTGTTGTTGCCCTAATTCTGAACTAGCAACCGCATCAGTGTATTCTACTGTTGGATCAACTGAGTGAGCTCCGGTGGGAAAGCAAATCCGAGGTCGCGTCTCGGAGGCATCTGATGGGTTTAGAGGGGGAGAATTAGAATAGAATGAGGTCTAGTGGGAAAACACTACCCATGTGCACATGAGACAAACACAAACATATCACTCCAAAACAATTTCAAGCAAGGGCATACAATCGATCTAACTATCATTACAGTGCTCGGACTACTAATATGTGCATGGAGAAAAATACTACTAATAATATGGTGGTCTACTAGAAATTTTGATCGGTAGAGACTCCATGATATCTGCTCCAGCTTCGTCTTCATCATCATCATCATTGGGGTCGGAGTCGGTGTCTTCGATGATGATGTAGTCCTTGGGATGGTCGTCATATCCTCCTGGTGCAGGGTCTCCCATGAATACTCCTAGCTTCCTTGTCAGGTCGTCATTCATCTCCACTCGTACGGTGATTTCCTCCTTGTATCCTTCATGTGTAGACTTGAGTTCCTCTTCCAGCTCCATGTTCCTAGTTATCAACTTCTTCAGATCAATCATGCTTGCGCACATTTGGTTCTCCTGGCGTCGAATATGCTGGTTTAACTCCTGTATGTAAGCTGCAATGGACCTGTCCTTCCTGGTGCTGATCATCTCCCATTGCTCATCTCAGCACCCACATATCTGGTAGATAGTGTCCTTAAGATCCTTGTGATAAACTTCGCCAATGCGTCCTATGGCGTTATGGGCTGCCATGCTCTTTCCTAGACTCCAAGTGGGTGCATCAAAGGAGAACTCTAGCTATGGGCTCAGTTACTGGCGTGAATGTCCTTCCTGGAACTTGAACTCGAATCATCCAACATTCCTCTTCTGGTAAAGTGGCGGTGTAGGTCCCGGTGAAGCTTGGTATTCCAATGTTCAGGTACCTAGTGACTTCCTTCAAGTGTCGTCCAAAAGGTGTGTCTTCATCCGGCTGTGCAGACTTGTTCCTCGTGTCCGCCATCCTATAGAGTAGAAAATGGAGAGAAGTCAGAAATGGGTAGAGAAGAGTGACCTATGGCTTTTCTTAGTGGTCATGTCCTACATTCAACGTGTGCTCTGATACCATCTTGTAGCGACCCGACCTCAAACGGTCGAATCTCTGTGCATAAGTGTCATCCCTGGATCGGTAGTGCTGACACACACAGTACTTCGAAGGATTTATAACAGAGTAGCAATCACACACTTATTACATCGATAGTCTCAAGAGAGAGCTTAATACAATAATATGGCTTAAGGCCATCTAAATACGATAACAGTCGAAGGCTTGGAAGATAAAGTGAGTCCATCAACTCCAACGGCATAGCTGAGTGCACGACAATAGCCTAGTGCACCTTACTCTTCGTCTGAAAAGTCTGCAACAGGATATGTTGCAGCCCGAAACGGGTCAGCACATGGAATATGCTGGCAAGATAACACAGTAGAGCAATGAACAAGTAAATACTATCACTACATGCATATGAGGCTGGTGGAGGCTCTACAGTTATAATGTTTTTGCGAAAAGCCAATTTTTTCCTACAACAAAGGAATATATTTATTTAACTATCATGGTAGTTGCTAAACATTGAGAACGTTCCTCCAACTCAATCCCAATTAAACAGTATTAATAACCCAACATATTAATTTAGAGTGATGAGATCAACATGATAATCCAAGAACCAGATACTCAAGATGTCCATAACCAGGGACACGGCTAACCATGATTAGTTTGTACACTCTGCAGAGGTTTGCGCACTTTTCCCCACAAGACTCGATCTCCTCTGTTGGATTTCTCACACTACATGATGTTTGAGAAATGGATGAACGAGACACAGTCTTTCAGAAACATTTACTCTTTACTCTAGGTGGACAGTTACACCTACTTTCCCCTACATCTGCTAGCCCGGCACTGAAAGAGGTCATGCAACATAGTCAACTATGCTAGAGCCCATAATAGCTTGTGGCTGCACACGGAAGTTTCTAGCATGAATAATCTTATGATCCCTTTGAGCCTGGGTGGCGAACCATAGGATGATCTCACGGGTACTCCGGGATATCCTAGGACAACACTGGATTCTCCAGGTGCCCACAACCAATCCACCCAAATGTGTATTTAAGTAGCCACCTTAAGTAAACCATTAATTAAGAATCTCACATCTGTCATGGATACCTCAAACCCAATCCATGTCTATGAGCATAGCATGGAAATATAAGCATAACATAGAAGTAACTCCCAAGGTTTGATAATAAAAGGGCAATAGGTTCTACCTCATCATCTACTTCCCAAACCCACATGTTAAGAGATCCTACTCGTGCAATATTTGAGGTTTGTAACTAATGCATAAAAACTGGGTAATAGAGGGGTATGATTAATGTGTTACTTGCCTTGCTGATGATCCGCAAAACCTAGTGACTCATAGTAGCACGCTGCGCACTCCGGGAATTCTATCCCAAACAAACAGTAGCATACATAAGCACTCAAGCAAAGATGCAAGTGTAAAAATTCAAATAAGAAGATCAAATCTGAAAGTTCAACTGAAGAGATTCGATCTGCAAAAAGAATCAATCGAATCAGAGCTACGGAACTAAAACTACGGTCAAAAGAACTTCGAATACAAATCTGCTTGCAACCAAATTTTAATTTGTCAAAAACCTTGTTCAAGTTGACTAAACAGAAAGAGGGGTTCGAGACGAAGATTTTGACATTGGTTTCACTGGATTTGGACAAACGGTTAAGAAACGACGAGGGTTTGAAGATCAGGGGCTAATATGCGATAATAATAATTGCGAATAGGCCCCTGGCCAAAAATAAAAATAAAATAAAAGACTAACGAACAAACGTTCGCTATCTGAACCTAACCGGTGAACAATGTTCGTTAAAATGAACGAACGGACGAACATCCGCTAAGTAAATAAACCGACAAAAACCGATCTAAGAAAATAAACCGGCAAACTAAAAAACCGGGGTTAACCAAAAAAACCGACCGGTCAAAACGAGGTCAGCGACGGTGGCTTCGGCGAGATCCGCGGGGACGGCACGAGTCCGGCGAGGCGGGCGACGGCGCGGCGCGGGACGGCGGGCGACGCGACGGCTTGCGACGGCACGAGGCGACGGGGCTACGGCGGCATGGGCGAGGGCAGGCGGCGACGTAGGCGGCTTGGGGCTCCAGGGGGGCCCGGGTGGAATATATAAAGGGGGGGCGGCGAACCTCGGGAGGCGTCCCGAGTCGGCATGAGGCGGCGGCGGCGTTCCCTGGCCGGACTCCTCCCCAAGTCGGTCAGGCGCTGGTGGCGGGCTCGGCCGCGGCTAGGGTCGGGCCTCGAGCCGGCCGAGTCGCAGTGGGGAAAGTTTTTTTAAACAGATTCTGCCGAAAAAAATCCTAATAAATAGAAAAATAAAAAATGCCAAAAATAATTTTCACTGTCTAAATAGAATATTTAGAACAAAGTGAACATTTTCTTGGCCTAAAATGCATTTTTTTTAAAATGCATATTTTTCTATTTCAAAGAAAAAATAGCAATAAATCCAAATAAAGTTATTTATTTGATTATAACATTTTTCCTCTAATATTTCATTATTTTGGAGAAGTCATATTATCTTCTCTCATATATTTTAATATGAAATATTTTCAGAGGGAAAAATAATTAAAACCAGAAATGATCCTTGTTTCGATATTTGAGAAAATTCAAATATGAAAACGATGAAATCCCCAACTCTCTCCGTGGGTCCTTGAGTTGCTTAGAATTTCGAGGATCGCAAAGCAAAATGCAATAAAATATGGTATGCATATGATGACCTATGTATACCATTCCAAATTGGAAATTTGGGATGTTACACGTGATGCCTATATACATGATCATGCCTAGGTATTCTCAAAATTATGCACTTTTCTATCAATTGCTCGGTAGTAATTTGTTCACCCACCGTAATACTTATATTATCTTGAGAGAAGTCACTAGTGAAAATTATGGCCCCCGGGTCTATCTATACCTACTAATAAAGCAAGGTGTGTTTCACCAATTTTTTCATCCGTTCACCACAAAAAAATATTTTTTTATATCCGAGGTGGTACTAAATTTTTGTGGTCCAGTTGCTAGAAAAGAAAACAAAAGATTTTTGTCCAGAATTTTGTACGTGGGCCGCACGCGCTAAGGCCCATAAAAGCCCCATATTTATATCCTGCGCACGTTGCTGGGGAACCTTATTTGTCGCACAACGCCACATATTGTTGAAGCTTCCCATCTGTCGACCAATGTTGGGCCGGCCCATTTCCGTTTTTTCTGTGTTTTTTTCTATTTTTCAATTTTCCCTTCGAAGATATATTTTCCTTTTTCATAAATTTATTTTATAAATTTTCCCAAATTTCATTTTTGTAATAATTTTTGTTAAATCTTAGAATTTAAAAAAAATTCCAATTTGCAAAATTATTTGGAACTTTAAATTTATATTTTTGTTCAACTTTTCTCGAAATTCAAAAAATGTTCGCATTTTAGAAAAATCCAATTTTTTTCAACACTTACAAAATAAATTTCATTTTAAAAATAATAGTAATTCGAAAAATATTTTTTTGAAATATTTACAAATTCAAAATAATGTTCGTGATAAAAACACATTTTTCAAAATGGTTTTGAAAGTTCGAAACAAGTTTCCATTTAAAAAAATGTTTCACAAATTCGAAAAATGTCCGTTTCTCCGCCTTAAAATGGTCTTGTTTTCAAAAAATGTTTGTGAATTTAAAAAAATCATCCTATTTCAACTTTTTTGCCTTTTCCAAAAATTAACGCTTTTTCCAAAAAATGCTGATATGTTTAAAAAAAATCAAGAGGTCACCACAACCTCGATAAGGAGGTGGACTTGAAGGAAAAACAAGGAACGAGTTGGGTAGTGGTCGTTACTCGGACCAACCCCACTACTATAAACATCTCGCGGACCAAACATGACCCGTGAGAACATCACAACTCTCCGCTCTGTCGCGCCACTATTGTGGAGAACGTTTTGATGGACACATCAATTATCTCTCCTGATGCTTCTCGCAAAAAAAATCTCTCCCGTTGCAATGCACGGGCATACGCGCTAGTCTTCTATCATATAAGTTTCCAATCTATTTTACTTTGCAATCTTTACTTCCAATCTATATCATAAAAATACCATAAAATATTTATCTTGTTATCTCTATCAGATCTCACTTTTGCAAGTGGCCGTGAAGGGATTGACAACCCCTTTATCGCGTTGGTTGCAAGGTTCTTATTTGTTTGTGTAGGTGCGAGACGACTTGCGTGTAGTCTCCTACTGGATTGATACCCTGGTTCTCAAATACTGAGGGAAATACTTACGCTACTTTGCTGCTTCACCCTTTCCTCTTCAAGGGAAAACCAACGCAGTGCTCAAGAGGTAGCAAGAAGGATTTCTAGCGCCGTTGCCGGGGAGATCTACGCACAAGTCAAGACATACCAAGTACCCATCACAATATATTATCCCTCGCATTACATTATTTGCCATTTGCCTCTCATTTTCCTCTCCCCACTTCACCCTTGCCGTTTTATTCGCCCTCCTTTTCCGTTCACCTTTTTTTCGCTCGCTTCTTGTGTGCCTGTGTGTTGGATTGTTTGTCACGATGGCTCAGGATAATACTAAACTGTGTGACTTTTCCAATACCAACATTAATGATTTTATTAGCACTCCGATTGCTCCCCTTGCCGATGCTGAATCTTGTGAAATTAATATTGCTTTTCTGAATCTTGTCATGAAAGATCCGTTTTCTGGCCTTCCTAGTGAAGATGCCGCTACCCATCTAAACAACTTTGTTGATTTGTATGATATGCAAAAGAAGAAAGATGTGGATAATGATATTGTTAAATTGAAGCTATTCCCGTTTTCGCTTAGAGATCATGCTAAAACTTGGTTTTCTTCTTTGCCTAAAAATAGTATTGATTCTTGGAATAAGTGCAAAGATGCTTTTATCTATAAGTATTTTCCTCCCGCTAAGACCATCTCTCTTAGAAACGATATTATGAACTTTAAGCAACTAGATCATGAGCATGTTGTGCAATCTTGGGAGAGGATGAAATTAATGATTCACAATTGCCCTACTCATGGTTTGAATTTATGGATGATCATACATTTTTTATGCTAGATTGAATTTTTCTTCTAGAAATCTTTTAGATTCGGCCGCGGGAGGCACTTTTATGGAAATCACTTTAGGAGAAGCTACCAAACTCCTAGATAATATTATGGTTAATTATTCTCAATGGCACACCGAAAGATCTACTAGTAAAAAGGTTCATGCTATAGAAGAAAATAATGTTTTGAGTGGAAAGATGGATGAACTTATGAAATTATTTGCTAATAAGAGTGTTTCTTCTGATCCTAATGATATGCCTTTGTCTACTTTGATTGAGAATAATAATGAATCTAGGGATGTGAATTTTGTTTGTAGGAACAATTTTGCAAACAACGCGTATAGAGGAAACTTTAATCCTAGGTCGTATCCTAGTAATTCCTCTAATAATTACGGTAATTCCTACAACAATTCTTATGGAAATTATAATAATATGCCCTCTGATTTTGAATCTATTATTAAAGAATTTATTAGTTTGCAAATGAGTTTCAATGCTTTGATTGAAGAAAAATTGTCTAAGATTGATGAGTTGGCTAGGAACGTGGATAGAATTTCTCTTGAAGTTGATTCTTTGAAACTTAGATCTATTCCACCCAAGCATGATATCAATGAGTCTCTCAAAGCCATGAGAATTTCCATTGATGAGTGCAAAGAAAGAACCGCTAGGATGCGTGCAAAAAAGGGTTGCTTTATAAAAGCGTGCTCTTCTAGTTTTGATGATAATAAGGATGAAGATCTAAAAGTGATTGATGTGTCTCCTATTAAATCTTTGTTCTGCAATATTAATCTTGGTAATGATGGGACTGGAGATGAGTCAACTTTAGTTAAAAGGCATCCCAATGATTCGGAGTTTTTAGGTCTTGATGCAAAAATTAATAAAAGTGGGATTGAAGAGGTCAAAACTTTACATAGCAATGAACCCACTATTTTGGACTTAAAGGGATTTAATTATGATAATTGATCTTTGATAGATTGTATTTCCTTGTTGCAATCTATGCTAAATTCTCTGCATGATTATAGTCAAAATAAAGCTTTTACCAAACATATCGTTGATGCTTTAATGCAGTCTTATGAAGAAAAGCTTGAATTAGAAGTTTCTATCCCTAGAAAACTTCATGATGAGTGGGAACCTACTATTAAAATTAAAATTAAAGATCATGAATGCTATGCTTTATGTGATTTGGGTGCTAGCATTTCCACGATTCCAAAAACTTTTTGTGATGTGTTAGGTTTCCGCGAATTTGATGATTGTTCTTTAAATTTGCACCTCGCGGACTCCACTATCAAGAAACCTATGGGAAGGATTAATGATGTTTTTATTGTTGCAAACAGGAATTATGTGCCCATAGATTTCATTGTTCTTGATATTGATTGCAATCCTATATGTCCCATTATTCTTGGTAGACCTTTCCTTAGAACGATTGGTGCAATTATTGATATGAAAGAAGGGAATATTAGATTCCAATTTCCGTTAAGGAAAGGCATGGAACACTTTCCTAGAATGAAAATTAAATTACCTTATGAATCTATTATGAGAAACACTTATGTATTGCATACCAAAGATGATAATACCTAGATCTATTCTTGCCTTTATGCCTAGCTAGGGGCGTTAAACGATAGCGCTTGTTGGGAGGCAACCCAATTTTATTTCTGTTTCTTGCTTTTTTGGTTCTATTTAGTAATAAATATTTCATCTAGCCTATGTTATGGTTGTTTTTTTATGTTTAATTAGTGTTTGTTCCAAGTAGAACCTTTGGGAAGACTTGCGGGAAGTTTTTGCGATCTTGCTGTAAAAAACAGAAACTTTAGCGCTCACGAGATTTGCTGCCATTTTTTACTGGAGAGTGCGATTAGGTTGATTCTTTTTGCAGATGATTAATAGAAAAATTCCTCACGTCCTGAAATTTATTTAAGAATCTTTTGGGTTAAAAAAGTATTATAAACCTACATATTACTACAGACTGTTCTATTTTTGACAGATTCTGTTTTTCGTGTGTTGTTTGCTTATTTTGATGAATCTATGGCTAGTATTGGAGAGTATGAACCATAGAGAAGTTGGAATAAAGTAGGTTTAACACCAATATAAATAAAGAATGAGTTCCTTACAGTATCTTAAGTGGTGGTTTGTTTTCTTATACTAATGGAGCTCATGAGATTTTCTGTTGAGTTTTGTGTTGTGAAGTTTTGAAGTTTTGGGTAAAGATTTGATGGATAATGGAATAAGGAGTGGCAAGAGCCTAAGATTGGGAATGCCCAAGGCACCCCATGGTAAAATTCAAGGACAACCAAAAGCCTAAGATTGGGGTTGCCCCGGAAGGCATCCCCTCTTCCGTCTTCATCCATCGGTAACTTTACTTGAGGCTATATTTTTATTCACCACATGATATGTGTTTTGCTTGGAGAATCTTGTACGATTTTTAGTTACCAAAATCATCCTTGCTGTACACACCTTTTGGGAGAGACACACATGAATCGAAATTTATTAGAATACTCTATGTGCTTCACTTATATCTTTTGAGCTAGATAATTTTGCTCTAGTGCTTCACTTATATCTTTTTAGAGCACGGTGGTGGTTTTATTTTATAGAAATTATTGATCTCTCATGCATAACTTATATCATTTTCGGAGTCCTTTAGAACAGCATGGTAATTTTCTTTGGTTATGAAATTAGTCCTATATGATAGGCATCCAAGATTGGTATAATAAAAACTTTCATAAAAATGTGCATTGAATACTATGAGAAGTTTGGTACTTGATACTTGTTTTTAGATATAAAGATGGTGATATTAGAGTTGTGCTAGTTGAGTGGTTGTGAATTTGAGAAATACTTGTGTTGAAGTTTGCAAGTCCCGTAGCATGCACGTATGGTAACCGTTGTGTAACAAATTTGAAACATGAGGTGTTCTTTGATTGTCTTCCTTATGAGTGGCGGTCGGGGACGAGCGATGGTCTTTTCCTACCAATCTATCCCCATAGGAGCATGCACTTAATGCTAGGTTTTTGATGACTTGTAGATTTTTGCAATAAGTATGTGAGTTCTTTATGACTAATGTTGAGTCCATGGATTATACGCACTCTCACCTTTCCATCATTGCTAGCCTCTTCGGTACCGTGCATTGCCCTTTCTCACCTTGAGAGTTGGTGCAAACTTCGCCGGTGCATCCAAACCCCATGATATGATATGCTCTATCACACATAAACCTCCTTATATCTTCCTCAAAAAACCCACCATCCTACCTATTATGGCATTTCCATAGCCATTCCGAGAAGCATTGCCATGCAAATTTCCACCATTTCATTTGACACGCTTCATCATTGTCATATTGCCTTGCATGATCATGTAGTTGACATCATATTTGTGGCAAAGCCACCATGCATAATTTATCATACATGTCACTCTTGATTCATTGCCCTTCCCAGTAGACCGCCGGAGGCATTCATATAGAGTCATATTTTGTTCTAGTATCGAGTTGTAATCATTGGGTTGTAAATAAATAGAAGTGTGATGATCATCATTAATAGAGCATTGTCCCAAATAAAAAATGAAAGAAAGGGCAAATAAAAAAAGAGAAATGCCCAAAAAAAGGGGACAATGCTACTATCCTTTTTTCCACACTTGTGCTTCAAAGTAGCTCCATGATCCTTATGATAGAGAGTCTCTTGTTTTGTCACTTTCATATACTAGTGGGAATTTTTCATTATAGAACTTGGCTTGTATATTCCAACAATGGGCTTCCTCAAATGCCCTAGGTCTTCGTGAGCAAGTGTAGCGACCAGACCTCAAACAGTCTGATCTCTGTGCTTCAGTGTCATCCCTGGATCAGTAATGCTGACACGCACAGTACTTGAAGGATTTATAACAGAGTAGCAATCACACACTTATTACATCGAGTGTCTCAAAAGAGAACTTATTACAAATAATATGGCTTAAGGCCATCTAATAACGATAACAGCGAAAGGCTTGGAAGATAAGTGAGTCCATCAACTCCAACGGCATCACTGAGTATAGAACCACGACCTAAGGCTCCTTATTCATCGTCTGAAAAGTCTGCAACATGAATGTTGCAGCCCAAAAACGGGTCAGCACATGGAATATGCTGGCAATGTAACACATAGAGAGTAGCGAACAGAAATAGGCATATATGGCCGGCATATATGGGTCAGCATATATGGCCGGCGGAAAGCTCTATGGTTACAGTTTTGTGTAAATCCAATTTTTCCCTACTGCAAAGGAATAAATTTTATATAACTATCAAGGTGGTTGTTAAACATTGAGAGTGTAGACACACTCTCAATCCCAATTAAACAACATTATTAAAACCCAACAAAATTAATTAAAGTCACATGATAAGATTCACATGATAATCCAAGTACTAGATACTCAAGACGTCCATAACCGGGGACACAGCTAACCATGATTAGTTTATACACTCTGCAGAGGTTTGCACACTTTTCCCCACAAGACTCGATCTCCTCCGTTGGGATTCTCGCACTACATGATGTTTGAGAAACGGATGACCGAGACATAGCCTTTCAGAAGCGCTAGCACCTTACGATCGGGTAGACCGTTACACCTACTTTCCCCTACATCTGCTAGTCTACCATTCTAAGAGTTCGCACGACTTAATCAACTATGCTAGAGCTCATAGTATCTTGTGGCTGCACACGGAAGTTTCTAGCATGAATAATCTCATGATCCCTTTGAGCCTGGGTGGCGGTCCATAAAGAAAAACAGGCAATCGCTGGAATACCCAGGTGCCTCAATCCACCCAGATGTGTATTTAAGTTGCCACCTTAAGTTGAACCATTAATTAACAACCTCACATCTGTCATGAATACTCTCAAACCCAATCCACGTCTACAAGCATAGCATGGCATAAGCAAACATAGAAGTAACTCTCAGGGTTTGATAATAAAACAGGTAATAGGAACTACCTCAACTACTTCCCAAAACCCACATATTAATCAGATCCTATTCATGCCATTGTTTGAGGATTGATCTAATGCAATAAAACTGGGTAGTAAGAGGTATGATCAAAGTGTTACTTGCCTTGCTGATGATCCGTGAAACCTAGAGATTCAAAGTAGCAAGCGACGCACTCCGGGTACTCTAACGCAAACAAACAAACAAGCAAAGAATAAGTACTCATCTAATGCACAGGTAAAACTCAAATAAGAGATCTAACCAGAAAGTTCAACTTAAGAACTCTGGTTTGCAAAAAGAAACAAATCGAACGAAACAACGAAAGTCAAACAGCGAAAGAAACAAGCTCTGATTACTAATCTAGACCTAAGTCAAATTTTACAGAAGCAAAACTTGTTTGAGTTAGTTAAACGGAAAGAGGGTTTCAAGACGAAACTCTAGGCACTTGAATCTCGCGATTCCAATAAACGAGCGAAAAGTTAAACTAAAACGAAAATCGGATCAGAAATCGCGATCAGAAATAATCACGGAAAAATCCGAGAAAAAGAAAAACTGATGAACAGATTAACGACCGGACGTTTGTTAACTGAAACTAAACGGTGAACTCGTCCGTTAAAACGAACGAACGGGCGAACGCTCGCTAAATAAGTGAACCGATAAAACTGATCTAATAAAATAAAAAAATAAAAAACCTAGAGTTTTCAAAGAAAAACCAGATCAGTTTTCTTTGGAAAACCGGCGGCGGATGGCGCGGCTACCACGTCGGACTCCGGCGGGACTCGGGGCTCCGGCGGGGTGGGGTGGCGTCGGCGGCGGGCGGTGCGACAAGCAGCGGCGGCGGCACAAGGCGGCGAGCGGCGGCTGCGGGAGGCGG
>NC_041392.1:516500229-516520120 GCF_002162155.2 Triticum dicoccoides | reverse complement strand
AGGGGGGCGGTGTGGCTTGGGAAAGGGGGCACCGGGTCGGGGTCGGCCTCGGGAGGCGTGCTCCGGCCGGACTTGGCGGCGGCGGCGGGTCGATCTCCCGCGGGGGAAAGGCGGCGGCGGCTTGGGCCTGGCCTGGCTTGGCTAGGCCTTTGGCCCAGCCGGGCGCGCGGTACTTTAAAAAAAAAACAAATTCCGCCGAAACTAAGAAAAAATCTAGAAAATAAAATAAAATTCTAAAAATGCCAAAATAAATTTTCACCACCTAAATAAAATATTTGGAACGAGATGAACATTTTCTTGGCCCTAAAATGCAGTTTTGAAAAACGTGTAGTTTTTTCTAAATTGAAATAAACTAGCCAACAACTCCGAAATAAAATCTTATTTGATTTTTTATCAAATCCTCAATATTTCTTTATTTTGGGAAATTCACTTTATTCCCTCTCTCATATTTTTATAATAGAAATAATTGAAGATAAAATAAATAAAATCAAATGATCCTATTTTCAAAATTTGAGAAAACTCAAATATGAAAATAACGAAATCCCCAACTCTCTCCATGGCTCCTTGAGTTGTGTAGAATTTCTGGATCAGGCCAAAAGCAAATAAAATATGATATGCAGTGATGATCTAATGTGTAACATTCCAAATTGAAAATTTGGGATGTTACAACAAGCAAGTTGGATGCACACCCACTTGGTTTCTTTTGTTGAGCTTTCATACATTTATAGCTATAGTGCATCAGTTGCATGACAATCCCTACTCCTTGCATTGACATCAATTGATGGGCATCTCCCTAGCCCATTGATTAGCCGCATCGATGTAAGACTTTCTCCTTTTTTTGTCTTCTCCACATAACCCCCATCATTATATTCTATTCCACTCATAGTGATATATCCATGGCTCACGCTCATGTATTACGTGAAAATTGAAAAAAGTTTGAGATTACTAAAGTATGAAACAATTTCTTGTCTTGTCATCGGGGTTGTGCATGATGGGAGCATTCTTGTGTGACGAAAATGGTGCATGACCAAACAATATGATTTTGTAGGGATGAACTTTCTTTGGCCATGTTATTTTGAGAAGACATGATTGCTTAGTTAGTACGCTTGAAGTATTATTATTTTTATGTCAATATTAAAATTTTGTCTTGAATCTTTCGGATCTGAATATTCATGCCACATTAAAGGAAATTACACTGAGAATTATGCTAGGTAGCATTCCACATAAAAAATTCTATTTTTATCATTACCTACTCGAGGACGAGCAGGAATTAAGCTCGGGCATGCTTGATACGTCTCCAACGTATCTATAATTTTTGATTGTTCCATGCTATTATATTATCTGTTTTGGATGTTTAATGGGCTTTATTATACACTTTTATATTATTTTTGAGACTAACCTTCTAACCCAAGGCCCAGTGCAAATTGTTGTTTTTTTGCCTATTTCGGTGTTTCACAGAAAAGGAATGTCAAATGGAATCCAAACAGAATGAAACCTTCGGGAGAGTTATTTTTTGGAACAAACGTGATCCAGGGGACTTGGAGTGGACGTCAAGAAAGAAGCGAGGGGGCCACGAGGCAGGAAGGCGCGCCTGCCCCCTGGGTGCGCCCCCACCCTCATGGGCCCCTCACAGCTCACCGACCTACTTCTTCCTCCTATATATATATATATATATATATATATATATATATATATATATATATATATATATATATATATATATATCCATATACCCTAAAATCATCCAGGAGCACCACGAAACCCTATTTCCACCGCCGCAACCTTCTGTACCCAAGAGATCCCATCTTGGGGGCTTTTCCGGAGCTCCGCCGGAGGGGGAATCAATCACGGAGGGCTTCTACATCAACACCATAGCCTCTCCGATGATGTGTGAGTAGTTTACCACATACCTTTGGGTCCATAGTTATTAGCTAGATGGCTTCTTCTCTCTCTTTGGATCTCAATACAAAGTTCTCCTCGATCTTCTTGGAGATCTATTCGATGTAATTCTTTTTGCGGTGTGTTTGTCGAGATCCGATGAATTGTGGGTTTATGATCAAGATTATCTATGAACAATATTTGATTCTTCTTTGAATTATTTTATGTATGATTTTTTATCTTTGCAAGTCTCTTTGAATTATCAGTTTGGTTTGGCCTACTAGATTGATCCTTCTTGCAACGGGGGAAGTGCTTAGCTTTGGGTTCAATCTTGTTGTGTCCTTTCCCAGTGACAGCAGGGGCAGCAAGGCACGTATTGTATTGTCGCCATCGAGGATAAAAATATGGGGTTTATATCATATTTCTTGAGTTTATCCCTCTACATCATGTCACCTTGCCTAATGCGTTATTCTGTTCTGATGAACTTAATACTCTAGATGCATGCTGGATAGCAGTCGATGTGTGGAGTAATAGTAGTAGATGCAGAATCGTTTCGGTCTACTTGTCGCGGACGTGATGCCTATGTACATGATCATGCCTAGATATTCTCATAATTATGCACTTTTCTATCAATTGCTCGGCAGTAATTTGTTCACCCACCGTAATACTTATGTTATCTTAAGAGAAGCCACTAGTGAAACCTATGGCCCCCGGGTCTATCTTCTATCATATAAGTTTCCAATCTATTTTACTTTGCAATCTTTACTTTCAATCTATATCATAAAAATACCAAAAATATTTATCTTATTATCTCTATCAGATCTCATTTTTACAAGTGGCCATGAAGGGATTGACAACCCCTTTATTATGTTGGTTGCAAGGTTCTTATTTGTATGTGTAGGTGCAACGCGACTTGCATTTATTCTCCTACTGGATTGATACCTTGGTTCTCAAAAACTGAGGGAAATACTTATGCTACTTTGTTGCATCACCCATTCCTCTTCAAGGGAAAACCAACGCAGTGCTCAAGAGGTAGCAATGAAGTGCAAAGAGCATTCTATAAATCAACCATGGACTATCTCATACCAGCATGGTTCATCAAAGAAAAGTGAACACTAAATGCAAAAGACGCTCCAAGATTTTCACATATCACATGAACGAAACGAATCCAAAAACATACCGATAGTTGTTGAAGAGAGATGGGATGCCTTCCGGGGCATCCCCAAGCTTAGACGCTTGAGTCTCCTTGAATATTTACTTGGGGTGCCTTGGTCATCCCCAAGCTTGAGCTCTTGTCTCTCCTCCTTCTCCTCACATCGAGACCTCCTCGATCTTCGAACACTTCATCCACACAAAACTAAACAGAAAGCTCGGTAAGATCCGTTAGTATAATAAAGCAAATCACTACTCTAAGTATTGTTGCAAACCAATTCATATTTTGCTTTTCCATTGTAGCTACTGTAATATAACTTTTCCATGGCTTAATCCACTAATAGAAATTGATAGTTTCATCAAAACAAGCAAACTATGCATCAAAAACGGAATCTGTCTTAAACAGGACAGTCTGTAGTAATCTGAACATTCACCATACTTCTGTTACTCCAAAAATTCTAAAACAATTAGAAAACAATAAACAATTTGTATAGAAATACAGTGCAAAAAGTTTCAGAAGCGTTTAACGTTCCGGTAAAAAATGCAAAATCGCGCACTACAACCAAAGTTTCTGTCTTGCACCGCACAAACCAACAAGCAATGTAAACATCCTAAAGGAAAATCTTGGCACATTATTTTTATTTTTAAAATTTATAAAAGCACACAACAGAAATAAATGACTCGCTAAAACTTCCGGGTTTTCTCCTTGGTAGCGCTTTCTTTAAAGCCATTAAGCTAGGCATATAGTGCTCAAGTAACGGATCCACCCAGATCCCAAGGTATATCAAAGCCAATTTTAATTAACAATGATTTGTGCTTTAGTAGTGAGCACAAAGTAACATATATCATGCAACAACGAAGTCTAAGTCTCTTCCTATGCATCGGCATGTCATAAAAGAATAATTCATGCACACAAAGTAAAGGCCAATACATAGTATAAGCAATTTCTTGCAATTTTATCGTGTGGGAAACATAGAGAGGTGGAGATGTAGTTCCTCTCTCATAATAATTGCATGTAGGAGCAGCAAGCACATGCATATTATATCTATCAAAATCAACATGTGTAGTAGTAAAACACAACCCATCAATATAATCCTTAATAAGGGCAAACTTCTCCGATATAGTGTAGTCAAGAGAATTTAAAACGATAATAGGACTATCATGCGTGGGTGCAATAACAACAATTTCATGTTTAACATAAGGAACTATAGCAAGTTCATCTTCATAAGCATAATTCATATTGGCATCTTGGCCACAAGCATAGCAAGCATCATCAAAAAGGGATATTACAAAAGAATCAACGGGGTCATAACAATCATCATAGCATTCATCCTTCGGTAAATTCGAAGGGAAATTAAACAATGTATGAGTTGAAGAGTTACTCCCATTAGAAGGTGGGCAGGGGTAGCTAATCCGCTCTTCCTCCTTTTGTTCTTCGCTCTCCTCATCATCTTTTTCATCCAATGAGCCCACAGTTTCATCAATTCCTTCTTCCATAGACTCCTGCAAAATATTAGTATCTTATTGGACAGCAGAGGAGTCCTCAATATACGGTTTAACATAGGCATTAGAAGCATAATTATCATAACAATATTTAAGTATGGCAAATTTTTCAGATTTATAAAGAGTAGCATCATACTTTCCAATCAAAGAAACAATTTCATAAGCACCCTTAAAAGCAACAAATTCTTCAATTTGTTGAACATTATAGTAATTATAAACACCCTTAGCATACGAAGATACGATTCCATTATCACTAAACTCACATTGGTAGGGAAGGTGTTTCTTAGGGTCTTCAGAACAACAAGTAAAATCATATATTTCACATAAATTCCAAGCATAGCATTGCAAACGATGAATTTGATCCGGTAAAAGTTTCCCTTTTTGGGATAAGCGGTGTCGCACATAACAAGCATGCTCATCTAAATATTTTCCCTCAACTAATCTAGTTGGGGTTTTAGCCCGAGCACATAGGGATCAAAGATGATCCAAGTAAAAAGCTTCAGTAGTGTGATAGATTTTGAGTGGTTCTTCAACCATTGGTTCAGTAGGTACCACTAATTTTTTTTGGTATTTTGCGTTTCCTACCCATAACTAAAGATAGAAAACAAGAGCACAAAATAAAAACTACTTAGTGATAAAGCAAACAAGAACACACGAGAATATTCACCCCACGCTATAACTCCCCGGCAACGCGCCAGAAAAAGGCCTTGATAACCCACAAGTATAGGGGATCAATTGTAGCCTCTTTCGATAAGTAAGAGTGTCGAACCCAACGAGGAGCTAAAGGTAGAACAAATATTCCCTCAAGTTCTGTCGACCACTGATACAACTCTACACACGCTTAATGTTCGCTTTACCTAGAACAAGTATGAAACTAGAAGTACTTTGTAGGTGTTGTTGGATAGGTTTGCAAGATAATAAAGAGCGCGTAAATAAAAACTAGGGACTTTTTAGATAAAGAAGCAATGAAGTTAGTATAGCGAGTGAAGAAAAGTGGTGGTAGGAGTTGCGAAATTGTCCCTAAGCAAATGACTACTTTACTAGACCGATAGCAAGTTTTATGTGGGAGAGGCCACTGCTAGCATGTCATCCCTGACTTGGAATTCTATGCACTTATGATTGGAACTATTAGCAAGCATCCGCAACTACTAACGTCCATTAAGGTAACACCCAACCATAGCATTAAGATATATTGGTCCCCCCTTCAATCCCATATGCATCAATTTCTATGCTAGGTTGAAGCTTCTGTCACTCTTGCCCACCAATACATAGTCCTATCAACATACAACTAACCCTATGGTGTGATCCACGCGCGCGCTCATATGATGGGCACCAAAGGATGGCAACATCACCACAAGTAAATTAACCAATCATAGCAATTCACCAATTACCAATAGGACAACGAAAATCTACTCAGACATCATAGGATGGCAACACATCATTGGATAATAATATGAAGCATAAAGCACCATGTTCAAGTAGAGGGTACAGTGGGTTGCGGGAGAGTGGACCGATGTAGATAGATGGGGGAAGGTGATGAAGATGTTTGTGAAGATGACGGAGGTGTTGGTGTAGATCTTCGTCACACGATGATGGCCCCAGCGGTGTTCCGGCACCACCAGGAGAGAGGGGGAGAGAGCTCCCCTTCTTCTTATTCTTCCTTCACCTTCTCCCTAGATGGAAGAAGGGTTTCCCCTCTGGTCCATGACCTCCATGGTGGCAGAGGGGCGAGAGCCCCTCCGAGATTGGATCTGTCTCTCTGTCTCTCTCTGTTTTCCGCGTTCCAGATTCTGTCCTTTCACCGTTTCTTACATTCCCGGAGATCCGTAACTCCGATTGGGATGAAATTTTAACACGATTTCTATCCGGATATTGGCTTTCTTGCGGCGAAAGAAGGGCACCAACCGCCTTACGCGTGGCCACGAGGGCCCAGGGTGCGCCTGACCCCCTGGGGTGCGGCTCCCTACCTCATGGCCCCCTCGGGCATAGTCTCGCATTGATTCTTCTTCCCAAAAATCACTTATATTCCAAAAAAATCTCTGTCAATTTTTATCCCGTTTGGACTCCGTTTGATAGGGATTTTCTGTGAAACAAAAACATGCAACAAATATGAATTGGCACTGGGCACTGAATCAATACGTTGGTCAAAAAATAGTATAAAAAGTTGCCAAAAGTATATGAAAGTTGTATAATATTGGCATGGAACAATAAAAAATTATAGATACGACAGAGACGTATCAGGGAACTTAAAACTTCACAAAAAGAAAAGTGAAAGTGAGATAGACGAGCACCGTGGAAGCGGGAGCATGCCTTGAACTTTGTTCATGCCCTTGGAAACTTTGTGAATCTTGAATTGCAGAAACTTTTCAACAAAGATAATTACCCCCTTGTACAATTCCATTGTATTATGAAAATAATGTGCCAATATTTTCCTTTAGGATGTTTAGATTGCTTGTTGGTATGTGCGGTGCAGAAACAAAAACTTTGGTTATAGTGCGCGTGTTTACATTTTTTACTGGAATGTTGAAAGCTTCTGAAACTTTCTGCAAAGTCTTGCTATACAACATGTTTATTTTTCCTAATTTTTTCAGAAATTTTGGAGTACCAGAAGTATGGTGAATGTTCAGATTACTACAGACTATCCTGTTTAAGACAGATTCAGTTTTTGATGCATTGTTTTGCTTGTTTTGATGAAACTATCGATTCTATCTGTGGATTAAGCCATGAAAAAATTATATTACAGTAGCTATAATGCAAAAACAAAATATGAATTGGTTTGCAACAGTATTTAGAGTAGTGATTTGCTTTGTTATATTAACGGATCTTACCGAGCTTTCTGTTGAGTTTTTTGTGGATGAAGTGATCAAAGATTGAGGAGGTCTCGATATGAGGAGAAGGAGGAGAGGCAAGAGCTCAAGCTTGGGGATTCCAAAGGCACCCCAAGTAAATATTCAAGGAGACTCAAGCGTCTAATTTTGGGGGTGCCCTGGAAGGCATCCCATCTTTCTTCAACAAGTATCGGTATGTTTTCGTCTTCGTTTCGTTCATGTGATATGTGTGAATCTTGGAGTGTCTTTTGTGTTTACCTTTTACTTTTCTTTTATGCACCATTATGGTATGACATAGTCCATGATTGATTTATAGAATTCTCATTGCACTTCACTTATATCTTTTGAGTGTGGCTTTATAGAATGCTTCATGTGCTTCACTTATATCATTTGAAGTTTGGATTGCATGTTGCTCTTGACATAGAAAACCGTTATTTGAAGAATGTACTTTTGCTTCACTTATATTTGTTAGAGCATGGTATTTTGTAGAAATAATTAAACTCTCTTGCTTCACTTATACCTATTTTGAGAGTCAATAGGAACTGGTCAATTGCATGGTTAGTCATAAAATCCTACATAAAACTTATGGATCACTGAATATGATATGTTTGGTTCCTTGCAATAGTTTTGCGATATAGAGATGGAATATGTGGGAGGTACTAGTAAATGGTTGTGGTTACTAAGAATATTGTTGTTAAGGTTTGTGATTCCCAAAGCATGCATGTATAGTCTCTCGTTATGCTATGAAGTTGGAGCATGATTTATTATTGATTGTCTTCCCTATGAGCCGCGGTCAGGAACGAGCGATGGTCTTTTCCTACCAATCTATTCCCCTAGGGGCATGCATAGTAGTACTTTGCTTCAAGGGCTAATAAACTTTTGCAATAAGTATATGAGTTCTTTATGACTAATGTGAGTCCATGGATTATACGCACTCTTACCTTTCCGCAATTTGCTAGCCTCTACGGTACCGTGCATTGCCCTTTCTCACCTCGAGAGTCGGTGCAAACTTCGCAGGTGCATCTAAACCCCATGATATGATACGCTCTATCACACATAAGCCTTATTATATCTTGTTGGGGAACGTAGTATTTCAAAATTTTACCGACGATCACGCAAGATCTATCTAGGAGATGCATAACAACGAGAGGGGAGAGTGTGTCTACGTACCCTCGTAGACCGAAAGCGGAAGCGTTTAGTAACTTGGTTGATGTAGTCGAACGTCTTCGTGATCCAACCGATCAAGTACCGAACGCATGGCACCTCCGCGATCTGCACATGTTCAGCTCGGTGATGTCCCTCGAGCTCTTGATCCAGTTGAAGTCGAGGGAGAGTTTCATCAGCACGACGGTGTGGTGATGGTGATGATGAAGTTACCTGCCCAGGGCTTCGCCTAAGCACTACGACAAGATGACCGAGGTGGAAAACTATGGAAGGGGGTGATAACCCACAAGTATAGGGAATCAATTGTAGCCTCTTTCGATAAGTAAGAGTGTCGAACCCAACGAGGAGCTAAAGGTAGAACAAATATCCCCTCAAGTTCTATCGACCACCGATACAACTCTACGCACGCTTAACGTTCGCTTTACCTAGAACAAGTATGAAACTAGAAGTACTTTGCAGGTGTAACAGGATAGGTTTGCAAGAATATAAAGAGCACGTAAATAAAAACTAGGGGCTGTTTTAGGTAAAGAAGCAATAAAGTTAGTATAGCGAGTGTGGAAAAGTGGTGGTAGGAGTTGCGAAATTGTCCCTAAGCAATTGACTACGTTACTAGACCGGTAGCAAGTTTTATGTGGGAGAGGCCACTGCTAGCATGTCATCTCTGACTTGGAATTCTATGCACTTATGATTGGAACTATTAGCAAGAATCCGCAACTACTATAAAACCCAACCATAGCATTAAGATATATTGGTCCCCCTTCAATCCCGTATGCATCAATTTCTATGCTAGGTTGAAGCCTCTGTCACTCTTGCCCTCCAATACATAGTCCTATCAACATACAACTAACCCTATGGTGTGATCCATGGGTGCACTCATATGATGGGCACCAAAGAACGGCAACATAACCACAAGCAAATTAAACCAATCATAGCAATTCACCAATTACCGATAGGACAACGAGAATCTACTCAGACATCATAGGATGGCAACACATCATTGGATAATAATATGAAGCATCGAGCACCATGTCCAAGTAGAGGGTACAACAGGTTGCGGGAGAGTGGAGCACTGTAGATAGATGGGGGAAGGTGATGAAGATGATGGTGAAGATGACGGAGGTGTTGGTGTAGATCACCGTCACACGATGATGGCCCCGGCAGCGTTCCGGCGCCACCGGGAGAGAGGGGAGAGGGGCCCCCTTCTTCTTCTCATTCCTTGACCTTCTCCCTAGATGGGAGAGGGGTTTCCCCTCTGATCCATGGCCTCCATGCAGACGGAGGGGCGAGAGCCCCTCCGAGATTGAACATGTCTCTCTGTCTCTCTCTGTCTCTGCGTTCTCAGATTCTGCCCTTTCACCGTTTCTTAAATTCCCGGAGATCCTTAACCCCGATTGCGCTAAAATTTGGATACGATTTTTATCTGGACACTGGCTTTCTTGCAGCAAAAGAAGGGCACCAAACGCCTTACGGGGTGGCCACAAGGGCCCAGGGCGCGCCTGACCCCTTGGGGCGCGCCCCCTGCCTCATGCCCCCTCGGGCATCGTCTCACGTTGATTCTTCTTCCCAAAATCACATATATTCCAAAAAAAATCTCCATCAGTTTTTAACCCGTTTGGACTCCGTTTGATATTGATTTTCGGCAAAACAAAAAACATGCAACAAACAGAAACTGACATTGGGCACTGGATCAATATGTTAGTCCCAAAAATAGTATAAAAAGTTGCCAAAAGTATATAAAAGTTGTAGAATATTGGCATGGAACAATAAAAAATTATAGATACGACGGAGACGTATCAGGGGACACCGCACATGGCTAAAGATCAACTTGTGTGTCTATGGGGTGCCCCCTCCCCCGTATATAAAGGAGAGGGGAGGAGGAGGAGGGCCGGCCACAAGGGGTGAGCCCTAAGGGGGATTCTCCTAGTAGGAGTAGGTTTCCCCTTTTCCTAGTCCAATTAGGAGAGAAAGGAAGGGGAGGAAGAAGAGAAGGAAATGGGGGCTGGCCCCCCTAGTCCAATTCGGTTTGGTCTATGGGGGGCGCGCCCCACCTTGGCCTGCCTCGTCTCTTCCACTACTAGGCCCATGAAGGCCCAATACTTTCCCCGGCGAATTCCCGTAACTCTCCGGTACTCCAAAAAATACCCGAACCACTCAGAACCTTTCCAATGTCCGAATATAGCCGTCCAATATTTCAATCTTTACATCTCGACCATCTTGAGACTCCTCGTCATGTCCGTGATCTCATCCGGGACTCCGAACGAACTTCGGTCATAAAATCACATAACTCATAATACAAATCGTCAACGAACGTTAAGCGTGCGGACCCTACGGGTTCGAGAACTATGTAGACATGACCGAGACACATCTCCGGTCAATAACCAATAGCGGAACCTGGATGCTCATATTGGCTCCTACATATTCTACGAAGATCTTTATCGGTCAAACCACATAACAACATTCGTTGTTCCCTTTATCATCGGTATGTTACTTGCCTGAGATTTGATCGTTGGTATCATCATACCTAGTTCAATCTCGTTACTGACAAGTCTCTTTACTTGTTCTGTAATGCATCATCCCGCAACTAACTCATTAGTCACATTTCTTGCAAGGATTATAGTGATGTGTATTACCAAGAGGGTCCAGAGATACCTCTCCGACAATCGGAGTGACAAATCCTAATCTCGATCTATGCCAACTCAACAAACACCATCGGAGACCCATGTAGAGCATCTTTATAATCACCCAGATATGATGTGACGTTTGATAGCACACTAATTATTCCTCCGATATTCGGGAATTGCTTAATCTCATAGTCATAGGAACATGTATAAGTCATGAAGAAAGCAATAGCAATAAACTAAACGATCATAGTGCTAAGCTAACGGATGGGTCTTGTCCATCAAATCATTCTCTAATGATGTGATCCCGTTCATCAAATGACAACACATGTCTGTGGTCAGGAAACACAACCATCTTTGATTAACGAGCTAGTCAAGCAGAGGCATACTAGGGACACTCTGTTTGTTTATGTATTCACACATGTACTAAGTTTCCGGTTAATACAATTCTAGCATGAAGAATAAACATTTATCATGATATAAGGAAATATAAACAACAACTTTATTATTGCCTCTAGGGCATATTTCCTTTATATGTCCTCAAAATAGCCACCATACCTACCTATTATGGCCCTTCCATAGCCATTCCGAGATATATTGCCATGCAACTTCCACCACTTCTGTTTTGATGACTTGCATGATCATATAGCTGACATAGTATTTGTGGCTCAGCCACCGTTCATCATTTTTCATACATGTTATGCTAGATCATCGCACATCCTGGTACATGCCAGAGGCATTCATATAGAGTCATACTTTGTCATATGTATCAAGTTGTAATTTTTATTTATTTTGAGTTTTAAGTAACTAGAACTGTGATGATCATCATTATTCATTTTTAGAGCAGTGCCCCAGTGAGGAAAGGATGTTGGAGACTATGATTCCCCCACAAGTCAGGATGAGACTCTGGACAATGAGAGAGAAAAAAAGAAAAAAGAAAGAAAGAAAAAATAAAAAGAAAAAGAAAAAATAAACAAAGAGAGAAGGGGCATTGTTAGTATCCTTTACCACATTTGTGCTTCAAAGTAGCACAATGTTTTTCATATGGAGAGTCTCCTATGTTGTCACTTTCATAAACGAGTGGGAATTTTTCATTATAGGATTAGATGCACACCTACTTAGTTTTCATATTGAGCATTCATACACTTATAGCTCTTAGTGCACTTGTTGCATGGCAATCCCTACTCCTCGCATTGATATCGATTGATGGGCATCTCCATAGGCCGTTGGATAGCCGTGTCGATGTGAGACTTTCTAACTTTTTGTCTTCTCTATATTTACCCCTATCATCATATTCTATTCCACTTGTAGTATTATATCCATGGCTTGCGCTCATGTATTGTGTGAGGGTTGAAAAAACTGAAGCGTATTAAAAAGTATGAACCAATTGCTCGGCTTGTCATCAGGGTTGTGCATGATAAATACTTTGTGTTAAGAAGACGGAGCATGACAAGATTATATGATTTTGTAGGGATAGCTTTCTTTGGCGTTGGTATTTTGAAAGACATGATTGTTTGTTGGGATGCCTGAGTATTGATGTCTTTATGTCAAATTATAGACTATTGCTTTGAATCACTTATGTCTTAATATTTATGCCATGATTAGATATAACAACAACAACAACAACAACACCAAAGCCTTTAGTCCCAAGCAAGTTGGGGTAGGCTAGAGGTGAAACCCATAAGATCTCGCAACCAACTCATGGCTCTGGCACATGGATAGCAAGCTTCCACGCACCCCTGTCCATAGCTAGCTCTTTGTCGATACTCCAAACCTTCAGGTCTCTCTTAACGGACTCCTCCCATGTCAAAATCGGTCGACCCCGCCCTCTCTTGACATTCTCCGCACGCTTTAGCCGTCCGCTATGCACTGGAGCTTCTGGAGGCCTGCGCTGAATATGCCCAAACCATCTCAAACGATGTTGGACAAGCTACTCCTCAATTGGTGCTACCCCAACTCTATCTCGTATATCATCATTCCGGACACGATCCTTCCTCGTGTGGTCACACATCCATCTCAACATACGCATCTCCGCCACACCTAACTGTTGAACATGTCGCCTTTTAGTCAGCCAACACTCCGCGCCATACAACATTGCGGGTCGAACCGCCGTCCTGTAGAACTTGCCTTTTAGCTTTTGTGGCACTCTCTTGTCATAGAGAATGCCAGAAGCTTGGCGCCACTTCATCCATCCGGCTTTGATTCGATGGTTCACATCTTCATCAATACCCCCATCCTCCTGCAACATTGACCCCAAATACCGAAAGGTGTCCTTCCGAGGTACCACCTGGCCATCAAGGCTAACCTCCTCCTCCTCACAGCTAGTAGTACTGAAACCGCACATCATGTACTCGGTTTTAGTTCTACTAAGCCTAAACCCTTTCAATTCCAAGGTTTGTCTCCATAACTCTAACTTCCTATTTACCCCCGTCCGACTATCATCAACTAGCACCACATCATCCGCAAAGAGCATACACCATGGGATATCTCCTTGTATACCCCTTGTGACCTCATCCATCACCAATGCAAAAAGATAAGGGCTCAAAGCTGACCCCTGATGCAGTCCTATCTTAATCGGGAAGTCATCGGTGTTGACATCACTTGTTCGAACACTTGTCACAACATTATTGTACATGTCCTTGATGAGGGTAATGTACTTTGTTGGGACTTTGTGTTTCTCCAAGGCCCACCACATGACATTCCGCGGTATCTTATCATAGGCCTTCTCCAAGTCAATGAACACCATATGCAAGTCCTTTTTTTATCAAGTTTATGCTAGGTAGCATTCCACATCAAAATTATCTTTTTTTATCATTTACCTACTCGAGGACGAGCAAGCATTAAGTTTGGGGATGCTGATATGTCTCCGTCGTATCTGTAATTTTTTATTGTTTCATGCCAATATTATACAACTTTCACATATTTGTGGCAACTTTTTATATGATTTATTGGACTAACCTATTGATCCAGTGCCCAGTGCCAGTTCCTGTTTTTTGCATGTTTTTTGTCTCACGGAATATCCATATCAAACGAAGTCCAAATGTAATAAAATTTTGCGGAGAATTATTTTGGAATATATGTGATTTTGGGGAGTTGGAATCACCACAAACGGAGGCCCACACAGCCCACAAGACACTAGGGCGCGCCCCAGGCCCCTAGCGCGTGGTGGTGGGTTGTGCCCTCCTCGAACGTCGGTTTGAGCTCTAATTCGGGCGCAAGGAAGCTTATATCCGGAAAAAAAGTCGTGTTAAAATCTCAGCGCAATCAGAGTTACAGATCTTCCGGAATATAAGAAACAATTTTCGGCCAGATCTGAGAACGCGAAACAGAAGAGAACAGAGAGGGAGATCCAATCTCGGAGTGGCTCCCGCCCCTCCGCCGCCATGGAGGCCATGGACCAGAGGGGTAACTCCATCCCATCTAGAGGGGAGGCCAAGGAAGAAGAAGAAGGAGGGGGCTTTCTCCCCCTCTCTCCCGGTGGCGCCGGAGTGCCGCCGGGGCAAGGATTGTGACGACAATCTACATCAACAATCTTGATATCGTCTACACCAACTTTCTCCCCCTCTATGCAGCGGTGTAACACCCCTTCTCTCCATTGTAATCTCTACTTAAACATGGTGCTCAACTCCATATATTGTTTCCCAATGATCTATGGTTATCCTATGATGTTTGAGTAAATCCGTTTTGTCCTGTAGGTTAATCGTGATCTTGGTTGGTATGATTGCATATTTTATTTATGGTGTTGTCCTACGGTGCCCTCCGTCTCACGCAAATGTGAGGAGCCCCTGCTGTAGGATGTTGCAATATGTTCATGGTTTGCTTATTGTCAGTGTTGCGGGGGTGTCAGCAGCCTAAACGTGGATAAGTGGGTTATGGCATATGGGAGTAAAGAGGACTTGATACTTAATGCTATGCTTGGGTGTCACGGCTTTAATGATCTTTAGTAGTTGTGTATGCTTGCTAGAGTTCCAATCATAAGTGCATATGATCCAAGTAGAGAAAGTATGTTAGCTAATGCCTCTCCCTCATATAGAATTGCAAGAATGATTACCGGTACTTGTTATCGATTGCCTCGGAACAAATGACTTTCTTATTGACAAAAACTATCCACTTTTATTACCTTGCATTTTATTTGTAGTTTTATTCCCGCAAAGTACTCCTAGATTTATTCTTGCCAAATAGTTTCATACTTGTTTTCGGTAAAGCAAACGTTAAGTGTGCATAGAGTTATATCGGTGGTCGATAGAACTTGAGGGAATATTTGTTTTACCTTTAGCTCCTCGTTGAATTCAACACTCTTATTTATCGAAGAAGGCTAAAAACGATCTCCTATACTTGTGGGTTATCACAGGGCGGGGCACTAGCGGGGGGAGCCGGGCATGGGCATCGGGCGCCCGGACCTAGGAGCTGGCCAGTAGCAATGGACGATGGCGCCAGTCGCGGGCGGTTTCGGTGGTTGTGTGAGGCAAGCAGCGGAGCTTGCAACAAGTGGGCGCGGGAGTGCGGGGGTGAGGGAGCAGAGCTCCGGTGCGTCCATGGAGGGCGAAAACGGCCAACAGGCAAGTAGCAAGGCGAGTGGGGCAGGCGAGTGGGAGTGAGGTAGGGAAGGCCAGGGGTGGAGCAGCGGGCGGCGATGGAAGAAGCAGGCAGCATCAGTGCAACACGTAGCAGGTAACAACGGCAACATAAGCTATAGCTGGCAGTAGCGGTGGCGAGAAGCAGGCGAGGCCAGGGATGGGCGAAGCGGGAGACAGCGGGGCAAGGGCGCGGACAGGACGCAGCGAGCGCGAACGGGCCACGGCACGGGCGAGCGAGGACGTGTCGCGATGTTGGTGGGTGCGAGCTGGCGGTAAGGGGTGCGGCCACGATGCAGTGAGCGCGGGCGGGGCGAGCTTCGGCCATGGCACGGGAGGTCGCATGCGGCGCCTACAGCGGCTAAACGAGAGAAGGCAAGAGGGGAATCGGAGTGGGAGCTCACATCGGAGCACATGGAAGGCTTGGCGAGCTCGGGGAGGCGCCAGACACGACGAAGCAACGACGATGATCTTCGAGAGATGCAATGGCGGAGATGAGATCGATGCCAATGGGTGAGGGCTTCCCGGCTTGTTCCATTAGGCACCGTGGACGAGGTCGATGGAGAGGAATCCACTGGACAAGGCGGTGGCGCGAGGGATGGCCGGCGGCGAGGTCCTCGGGCGGCGGCGCGTCCAAATCGAGGGAGAGCGGGGGCGCCGGGAGAGTGGGTGGGAATCAGGGGAGTCGGTGGTAGCGGGCGATTAGCTTAGGGTTGGGGGGTAACTAGGCCCCAGGCTGGGCCAGCCTGTTGGCCAGCTGGGCCTCCCGGCCCAGGGGGAGGTGGTTTGTTGTTCCCTTATTTGTTTGTTTTGTTTTTTATTTTACTTCCTGTTTGCACTTTAATCAATATTTCACTTTAGTAAAAATGTGTGGCTAGTCTCAATATTTCGTATTCAACATACCTCACTAACACAAAAAGTTTGGTAGTGATTAGAAGTTGTTTGTATTTTTATGAAACGGAAATGACCTAAATGCGGTTGTTTTGGGTACTGTTTTCATATCGAGTGGCATTTTGAAACTTTTAGAAAAATGTTGGTTAATGCATGACAATTAGCTAATGACCATTTGCAACCTAATGAACATTTTTAATTCATTGCTTTATGAAACTATAATTTGACTTGTTATTTGAATTTGTATTTGAACTAATTTTGAAATGAGTGAGGTTTAGCAAAATTTCAATTACGAAGACCTGGCATCATTAACAAATCTCCTCCACTACAAGAAATCTCGTCCCGAGATTTAAGAGGAGGAGTAAGGGGGAACGTTCTGGTTACGAAATTCTAACGGATCTTCTCGTTTTTTGTTGCTCTTCTCGAAGAGGTTGATCCATAGCGTTGATGTCTTTGTTCCTCTGCTCCATGTCATCATGATGAAGTCGTCATTCTTTCTTCGGGGTCTTCATCTCACTTACGAAAGGACAAGGGGTAACTGAAGAAGAACGGTCCCCTACAAGGTTGCTTATCTGGTAGATAACATCAAAGAAGGTGGCGGAAAGTAACTCTCAAATTGAAATTGAAGAAAACATCAAGAGCAAAGTAAGAAGGTACCATCAGAAGTTTCGAACGGATAGACAATCGTTCGATGCATGAAACAGGTGTGAAAGGGATTCAGAGCAATGAGAATAAGTATTGTGTCGGATACTAGAATAGATCACTAGGAAGGTGGCTCATGAATTACATACGAAGCGAAGCGCGAGGAATAAATTTGGAAACAGGGATGTATAAAGAGAGTCAGGTTTCGATCCAGTGGAACTGTGGGTTATGGGCCCACCATGTGGGTTGAATGTAGAAAGGGCGCTGGCATCTTGCACAGACATGATACCAAGGCATGCCAGAGGATAACCTGTCAGTTACGTTGGCAACAACGTTGGTTCCAACGGCGAGGGATGAAGAGAACCATTTTCGTACTCGTTGAAATGAGGCAGACCAATAGGCAAAGTTCTCATCCATCGGTGGTTACCGGAATGTCATCAACAATAGTAACAGGATCTTACTGACAGAGTTGTACACCGAGGTGTTTACCTAAGCAGGGAATTACCTTTGCTCAGATAAGTTAGATTACGAGAAAGGTTAAACAAAACAATGGAAAGGAAAATGTGATTATCATATTAAACAACCCAGTGGAATAGAAAATGTGTTTAAACACAAGTATTATGAGTATGTCCTTCACTAGAACAAGAAGAGCGGGATATATATGGTAGAATAGCAAGTACATAACCACTCCAGTAAAGGGACGAGGGAATTCATGATGTTACCCAAACAATGGTGTTTGGGTAACCAATCAAGAAACATTTAGCATTGCGCTTCCAATGTTCTTGTTGATGATCGGAGTACCATATACATGCCTCGGGATAGGATTGACATGGTCATCAGATAAAGGTCAAACTATGGATACACAAAGGATCCATCAGAAACAACTTATAAAATAAGTCATACAAATTCAGCAAGTAAAGTTGAATATGTGGCCAACGAGCTTAGCAACAATTCATCAAGGTTTCCATAAACATGGATTTCCACAATTAAGTGAACAAGGTGATAGCAATGACCGGACCAAACGATATAGTTGGGTATGTTGGAGGAAAACATCCACAATTAAACACTGATTGAAAATGCACCTGGAAATATGGACCAAGTAGCACAATTAATGTTAGAATGTAGATTCAACAACCAAAAGACTTAGAATGAAACTATTGGCCATTTACTTCAAAGCAATAGGGTTGCTAGAAGTTTTGAAATCACGCATCATAGTTCAATTGTCGGCATTCCGCATAGAAGCAACACGGGGACCAAGAAATGAACGAAGATGGCGAGAAGTATTTCTATATCAAGAATTCTTAAGAGGTGGAGCAATTCTCACAATATCCTTGACATAAAAGATGGTAATACTCCAAGGTAGAACAGAACATGAGCTAGATAGTAAGGAACTCAACGTATAACACAAAGCATGAACAAGTTTGTGTTGGAAAGAAGGCAAGAAAGTAGTCAATGACAACACAAATTACCGGGGGACAAGGATGGTAATCCCCATCAGAAATCCGATTGATATCCTGGAAAAGCTCAAATTGTTGATGATGATCATGACACAATTGTCGAGAGATTTCATGAAGATGTAATCGATCGGCAATGTCATCAAGTCTAAAGGAATGATGAAGCAAAAGTTTATTGGAACCACGGGTATGACACAAATTCAAAATCAAGCTTGCTGCTCAAGGTGAAATGGTATTACAGGGAAGATCGATGTAAGCTTAGCTCACCATCAAAAGTTGTGCTCCGGGAAGAAGGACCAAGTGGCACAATTTAAAATTTAGCACGATAATGATATAGCCGATCAAGCTAGGAATGACTTGAAGGATTATTAAACTCGTAAGAAACGAAAATTACTTAGAGCTACATAATCGGAGTGCAGAAACGATTCACTTATCGGTGTTCTTGAGTGACTAATAACTCAGAACCCGGGGGAAATCTGAAATCAGTGAGAAGCAATACTAGAGGAAGACTCATAGGAAGCAACACAGTTCTGTGATATTCTCGAGATACCAGAGGGTAATACTCGAAGGAAGATCAAAACAAATGTTGCAGAGATGTTTTGACCTGCAGAAGACACGATTCTTTGAGAAATGGAATCAAGGAGAAAATACGATCGAAACCACTATTGCAAAGGATCAATTCACAGACACCAGATGATATTATATCAAGGAATTAGTTATTATCACAAGAAGCTTCCATCACTACTAGGGAAATGCTTATACACAGGAGCTTACTAGTAGCGCTTTTATAGACGAAGCGCTGCTGCTACTTAGCAGTAGCGCTTGGGCTGTACAGGCGCTGCTAATATGAGCATAGCAGTAGCACTGAAGCTGTAAAACGCGCTACTACTAAAACTGATAGACCATTCCAAGGTATGCTAGGGGTACTAGTAGCGCTCATTGGAAGAAAGCACTACTACTACTTATTTTAGCAACAACGCTACAGACCAGCGCTACCACTAAAAGCCCTTATCCAAATCGGCCCACACACGTCCTCTCACTCTCCCCCTCACACTCTCATCGATCGTCTCTATCGCCTCTGTCGTCGCCCTCGCCGCCGTCGTCGCCCTCGCCACCGTCGGCGTCGCCGCCGTCACCGTCCTCCTCCTCCACCCGAAGGTCGATCCCTCCCTCCTCCCCCTCCTCCT
>NC_041392.1:516492471-516499835 GCF_002162155.2 Triticum dicoccoides | reverse complement strand
TCCCTCCTCCCTCTCCTACTCTCTCCTCCTCCTCCTTCCCCTCCTCCTCCTTCCCCCTGGCCTCCTCCAACCTCCTCCTCCCCCTTTTTGTAAATAGGTTTTAGTTTTTCTTAAATGTAGATTTTTTTAGTAAATGTAGGTTTTTAGTATATTTTGTTTTTAGAAAATTTGAATAAGTAATTTGAAAAGAGTAAGTAAATGTAGGTCTTTTGAATAGAATAGGAATTTTTTAGAAATTTTGAATAAGTAAATTTGAATAGAATAAAATATGAAATTGAAAAAAATAAGTAAATGTAGGTCTTTTGAATAGAATAGGAAATTTTTAGAAATTTTGAATAAGTAAATTTGAATAGAATAATTAATGTAGCTTATGGAGTTTTACTAAGTCCTAAGATGACGATAATAATGTTTTTGTTTATATTTTCTTCTTGTAGAAATCAAGGAGCCCCTGCATCATCCATGCTGTCATCCCCGTCACCGACCCCCTCGGACCTCGATCAAGGTGAGAGCAGCCACCCCATGTTGTTAATTTAATTTAAGTATTTTAGGTGTTTAATCTTAGAATAATGTAGTATGAACCCTAGTTATGATCGAATCATGTTCAAAATGTAGGTTTTTAATTAGGTGTAGTTAATAGAATTTAGGTGCTTTAGGTGTCACATTTGTTGTTATTTTTTTAGTTAAAGCAATTATTCCCGCATCGACATCGACGATGCCTATCCCGCATCCTCGTTGTCGATTCGGGGGAGGAGGCATGGGCTTGGTGAGGAGCCATGTCCGGGACTGGGCTCCGCCGGGCTGGTACTGGGAGGTGCTACCTTCCGAGGGCGCGGCTTGGTGAGGAGCCAGCCCGTCGTTGACCCAAACCTTCTTTGGTGGCGGTCGCATGGGCAGTGACGGTGTGGAGGCTTGAGGACCCCGCGGAGGTGGTACGTCACCGTGTCAGCACGGAGGACGAGCACGTCCGTCGCTACATGGTTGCGTTGGAGGGCAGGTTCTCCAATACCTCGGAGGTTCTTCAGGGATCTCACTAGAGCTATGATCATGTGATTGTTCCTTCTCTTTGGGTGTCCACCACCCACGTCGATACCCGTCATTCGCTATGTTTTTCGTTGTATTAGTGATGTTATATGTATGATACTATTCGAGATCTATTAGTGATAATATTCGATAATGTACAGTGGAAAGAGATGTTTTAGTTTTGCTTATTGAATGAATGCTAATTTGAATACTAATTTATTTTAAGATTTGGTTTTGCTTATTGAATACTCAAATTGTAAAACTACTCCATCAAGTTTGAATGCTCACATGATGTAGATATAAACATGTATATGTTGTGTTTCTCAAATAGGATATGTGCTTGCCCAAGTGGCCGACCATGTTTGCAGGTTACACCTCCTATAGTGGCCTATGTTTTGCTGGAGTGTTGATTAATTTCCGTTCCGGCAAATTTCAGGCGCTCTATATGTCCTTTTTTAGCAAAGGTCATGCCGGATTTTTTCGTGAATTCTGGCATGACTTGTGCTAGAATATGTAGGAAATATCGAGTGTCCTGGATTTTCTAGGAAAATAATTAAACGACATTTTAGGTTGACTTTAAGTCTATCGAGGCTCCATCACCGAAGGTCGAAAAATCAGTGAGGAAGTGTATCCACCATATATGAGAGAGGGCGAAGAAGCCCGACTATTGTCGTGGGGGTCATTTCTCCTTATTCTACGGGTGCTAGACCTTTGTTATGCACTAGGGGAAGGAGGAGTAACGACCATCACCGACGGTCACAAATGTCAGAGAGAAATCAGTGAGTGAGAGTCTCCACCACATATGAGAGGACGAAAGATCCCGACTGTTGTCGTGGGGGTCGCTTCTCCTTCGTTCCCGTGTGCTAGACATTTTGGTGTAATGCACTCGGGAACGAGAGGAGGAGCGACCATCACCAATGGTCGAGTGTATACACCACGCGAGCTGAGAGTTTTCAAGAAAAAGACTCGACAGATCGATAGTCAACCCGTGATGAATAATAATGATCTAATTTAATTTTTGTAGTACATATACTGAATTGTACAAGTTTAATCTTTGAATTATGAATGTAGGAAATGTTGTCATCAGACGACGAAAGTCTCCCGGGGGAGTGCAGCTGGTGCAACGAAGACCGAGGTCTGTGCGACAGGCCTCACCTGGACGAAGATCGGCGCTTCAACATTAAGCTCTAGGAGACCTTCGATGTTGAAACGGTACACAATGATGACAAGTGTTTTCTTCGTAATTAAGCATGACTTCAACTATTTCGACGTGTAATTTTCATATTTTACAATTGGAGTAGCTTATCCCATGCCATGCAAGACGCTATGTCTTAGAGAGGATGGATTTTGAAGACCATGAAAATTTCGAAACACAGAAAATTCACCTAAGGACCCATCATGGTATGGATTTTGAAGTAAATATGTATAATTCTGAGAGCGTAACCCATTTTGGTTGCAAAAATTGGGAAGCACTTTGCAAGATGTATGGTTTTTATGAGGGTATGATTGTCACCATGGACCTTGGTGATCCTGACATCGACCAAGACAATATGGACATTTGGGTCCTTGTTGATACGCTTCCAATTCTACCGCTATGTGAGTTTCTCAAACATAGTTATTAACTAATTTATATTGTTCATTTCAAAATAGTTGACAACTTATTTCCATTGACATCTTATTTTCATTCTTCAAACAATGTGTGGAAGATGGTAGACAGAACCTACTACACCTATGGCTCTGAGTTAACTTCTTAGGAGAAAAATCATCTGATCGCATTTTGTACTAACCTTGAGAATTACAATATCTATTATCAAACTCCTCCACATTATGGTGAATACGTGCCACTTGTGCACATGTTGAACCACGGTAACATCCGTGGAGATGCCATGGTAAGATTTTTTTTACTATTACGACATCCGTGCATCTTTTGCATAAATTCTTTTAAAACTTAAGTACATTGCTAACTACGAAGTTATTACTATGTTTTTCAACAGAAAATCCCGTCGGATTGTGTGCCTCATTTGATGTATTAGAATGGTCGCCTTGATGTTTTGAACATACAACCAGATCATCCTACGAGTCACACCTATCTATATTGGATTTCTAAGACAAGTGAAGACATGAAAATCAAAGAATGGAAAAATGTATGGACAGTCGTAAGGAGGTACTTGGAAGCAACATTGTGCGAAAGGCAAGAATTGGACACAGGATAATCTCCATTCTTCATAATGGAGAGTCAGGGCCTATCTTGTTTTATGCTATTTTACCTAACAGAAGGTAGTAGGTCCTAGTTAATAATATCCATGATCATGTGCTAAGAACAACTAAGTAGGATTGGTTAGATGACTATGATGATGATGTGGTATCGAGTAGAAGTTGTATGATCGATGATGATGAGCATGACTTGTTATTATGATACCAATGATGAGTTATTTATTATTATGATCGATGATGCATGATGCTAAGTTGTTATATGAGCATGATGGGTTATTATATATATCAGTAGGTGAAATGAACATGGAATAGATTCAAGTGGAGCCAACATGTGGTGCACATCGAAAGTACTACTAATCCAAACTAGATCAAGTTTGGATTAGAGTAGTACTTTCGACATGCACCACATGTTGCCTCCACTTGAATCTACTCCACGTTCATTTCACCCACTGTTATATATAATAAGTAATCATGGTCATAAAATCATATGATGAAAGTAATGTATATAAAACCACACAATGAAAATAAGCTGTATTTTTAAAAATACAGGAAAAGTTAGCAGCAGCGCTTTTTAGAACAAGCGCTACTGCTACGCGCTACTGCTACTTACTAGTAGAAGTAGCACTGTCCAAAGGAAAGTGCTACTACTAACTGGGTATAGCAGTAGCGCTCCCTTTCCAGCGCTACTGCTACTATTTAGCTGTAGCGCCTTAGTGGTAGCGCTGGTACCAACACTACTACTAGCTATAAAACAAGTGCTACTACTAGGGTTTTCCATAGTAGTGATGCATGATAGGATCTACATCGTGTCCATGGGCATGAACACAAAGTTCAAGGTCGACTCCCACTTCTCCAATGCATAATCTTTCATTCACTTACCACTTTCGATGAAGTTGTAGTGTTGAAATTTAATATGGCATAACACAAGTAGAGTATGAGCCGTAGAAGTTTCCGGGTTCACACAGATTAGAAAAAAGGCATATGTTCAACCCATCGAGGCATCTTAGAAACATATACCACAAGCTCCAAGAGTAAATGACACAAGATCGGAAGCAGAGCATGGTTGAAAAAACAGGGGATGTAATTTACCAAAGGCATTATGTATCAGGGTATGAACTCAAGATTTGAGAATATTTAGGAACGGTCGGATAATAATCCACCAAAGGATTCGGCGGACCGCAAAGAATCTGATGTGAGTGTCGATGTTCAACTGGAAGAAGAAATAATACAAATGCATAGGATTGTAGAAATATATGGATAATTTCAAAGCTTAAATGCAAAGGAATTATGATTTCCAGAATGGGGGATCAGAAGCAGAGGCTCTGATCAAAAGATAAATATGTTGAACAGACATAGATCGACGATCAATCAAGGTTTGATTTGCCGAGAACCAGCTCATGTCCGGAGTGACGTCTGATCCGAAAAGACAAATTCTAGTTTTAACTAATGATTGCGACCATTCAGAAACATATCGAATCAAAGGCTCAAATTGACAATGACCAAGGATGCTAGTGAATATTGCTAGACATATGGAAGTAACCATAATGCAAGCATACAAGTATTTGCAGAGCAAGTCGGCAGAGGATTATCAAAAGATCAGATAGTATTTCGAAGTATTTTGTGAATCACATTAACAATTAGGAATGAAAAATCCTTGAAAGTGTGCAGAATTATCCATAGGGGTATTCGTGAGACAAGAACTGCAAGGCAGTAAGCATAAAGGATTTTCAGAACATCGGAGAGTATTTCAGGGCATCTTGTAATAACAAGAGCAACTGGGATGAATGTAAGAATGACAAATGTAGGTAGTTATCCATGAGGATTTATCGATGATAGGGAATTGCAAAGGCAGTGGGCACAAGGGTATTGGGGAAACACCAAAGAGTATCCTCGGAATCTTCTGATGAAGCTGGCAATCATCTAGAATGAAGGGCTCTCCGAGGGAAGTAGTTGCGAGAACCTAAAGTTAGAGTTAGCAAAATCATTTAACCCGAATAGAAGAGAGATCAGACTCCCAGACTAAAGATCGAGGAATAAAAGATCCTAATACCACCCAATGGCGACGTGGGCTCGTTAGCCGCACAACCATGTTAGTAAAAACTTTTCCAATGACTAGACTCAACTTTGGCCAAGGAGTTTGAAAGGGGGATTCCTACAGGCAGTCGGCTCTGATACCAACTTGCACTACTATGGAAAACCCTAGCAGTAGCGCAGGTATTTTGCCTATCAGTAGCGCGGGATGACGCGCTACTGATAAGGCGCTACAGCTAACGTGTAGCAGTAGCGCCTGTCGTCCCACGCTACTGCTATACATGGCTAGCAGTAGCGCGCTTTAGTGAAGAGCGATGCTGCTAATATCTGAAACGCTTTTTAGTAGGAAGCGCTACTGCTAACTTTGTTCCCCTCGGTACTGCTAGTTTTATTAGTTTTTTCTGCATATTTGTTTTTTATTTGAATAGGCTTTATACAATAATCTTTAGCATATCATACACATACAAATGTAATCATAGCATATACATACAAATAGTCTCATCAAATCATGTCATCATCATAATCATCATCCAACACAAAGTGGTCTCTCATCATCATCTCGAAAATAGGGATACAAGTCTCGATTACTTGCAACTACATCGTCATCCATCTAAACAATGATATACACGAGAAGAGCAATCACTTTGAGTGAGAGCGGAACTATGCAGTACATGAGTTCATATCCCTCTCTTGCATTAGCGTGAACCTAAACTAACTACTGCCTGTCGCTCGGAAACCGGAAACCGGTACACCTGGGCCTGACACTCCAGCCACTCGTCATATATATACTCTTGGCGTGGCACTTCTTCGCCTTCGATGATCTATGCACCTACATCATCACATGAGTCGATGATATGCAACATATATAGTTGAGCAACAGAAAGAGACAGACTTGGCAAAAATAGAAGCAACATATCATAAGCATAAATAACAAAGTTGATTGTACCAAAATGCCCTAACTAGAGTGATCATCGCTAGTCGAGGAGGAAGGTTTAGTTACATAACAAATAAAGTTTCGTCGTGCATAACTCAAAGTTTCATCATACAGAAAGTATGGACTAAACAGACACATTGTCATATATCGACAATCACTCCAACATGTAGTGCCATGCATCCAAGTCAGGGAGATAGTCCCCGAGCCTAGTGAAAGGCTTCGGGTCGAGACGCTGAGCGGCTACCCGTGTTCGGACGTCTTCCCGTGACATTTGTCCTTCTTCGTAGAACATCCCTATTTTTCCATCGACCTCCTTCATGATGATTTGGGCAAGTTCGCGCTGGATGTGATAGAACTCAGCTCGAAGTCGATGATCCTCGATATCTCCTACGTTCTTTGCCCATCATAGAATATGGGCATCACCGGATGTAGGTGACATGCGAAGGTTCTGGTGATCCCGTCTGTACTCCAACATGTGGTGTCACTATAAAAAAGACACATCCGTGACATTTTGGGCTGAACGAATTTTTTTCCTGTCATACATATGACACTTCTATGACGATAATTGTGACAAAACCCGATATCATCGTAGATGTGGTGGGCCCCTACTTCTATGACAAAAAATCATGACAGAAAATGGGCTTTTGTCCTGGGCGGGCCGGAGACGCAGCTGCATGACATTCTTTGGGCCGTCCATGACGGAAAAAATCATGGTAGAAGCGAGGGGGAGGAAAATATCGAGGAGTTCCCGGTTACGGTGGGAGGTCGGGGACCGAGCGATGCGCGTTTCTCTCGTACACGTACGCGCATGTGTGCGAGGCGTTGGGCTCTAACTGAACCCAAGCGATTGCACTGCAGGCTACGCGTTACTGAAGCTGAGCGATCGATCGATGGCTGTTAACTGAACCCGATCGAGCGATTCCTTCGCTACTGCTGCTAACTGAAGCCGATCGATGGGATAAACAGTGAGCGTTGTGGGGGGGTTTGGATGAACAGTGAGCGGTGGCGTTGCCTCTGGATGAACAGGACCCCGTGGTGTGGTGGAGGGCTGGATGAACAATAGACGGTGGAGGGGTGCCCGTGGAGGGATGGATGAACAGGACCCCGTGGTGTGGAGGGCTGGATGAACAGTAGACGGTGGAGGGGTGGTTGAACAGGACCTCGT